>NC_048417.1:23117532-23131553 GCF_013103735.1 Etheostoma cragini | reverse complement strand
ATATATATATATATATACTGTATGTAGTTTTATATGTAATGAATGTAATACACGTCAAAACGGGTCCACTCCAGCTTGCCAACAAAACTGTTGACTGAGAAGTGACTGAGAGCCTTACTTCTTATTATTATAATGCCTCCCTTTTATACATATTGTCTTGTACTATTTGGAACCAAATCTTTTAGAGTAATACATTGTTTCCATTAGTGCAAGAATACATTATTAATAATGACTTCATAATAATGTTTTGATTGATTAATGCTATTACATACATACATAATGTAGTGTTGCTCTTCAAAATAATACCTTATTAATCCAAGGTACTACAATTTCCTTCTTGTTAATGTAACCCTATACAATGATCAGTAAACTGACATTCACAGCCAAAGCAGATAAAGTCAGCCCCTGCCTAATAAATACAAGTTCTAGCAGTAATCTTTAAATACTTGGCAAACTGCCATAGTGGCTAGCTGGGTAGCATCATTCACACACAAACAGGTTTAATGAACATTATTTCCAGGAACACAGTAAGGCAGAACTCCCAGTAGCTCAGCAAAAATATTATGTCTCTTTATGATGACACTAATAAGGAATTTAGCATCTAAAACGGGAAGAAAAGGGTTCTTGTAGACAGAATAACAAGGTAGGTGATTGATTAATAGTGTAGGGATATATGGAGCTACATCCAGCTTGGGATTTGTAGAGTCATAAGACAGGCAGGACTTTTAGCTGCAAGCATCCTAAACATAAGCCTAAGAAAAAGACAGTGAACTGTTGAGGGAGCTTGTGTAGTAGCTTTACCGGTAGCAGCGGTCAGTGAGTGGGGTAATGACCAGTCGTGGAGTGTTGCCCAGGTATTCATAACCATAAGGCAAGCCAGCATTGATCATCTTGGTCTGGAGTAGGTTTTCCTGCACAGTGTGATATAAGTTTAGAAGTCAATCACTTAGCATGTAATATGAGTTGAAAATCCTGCTCCTTTTACCTACCACCCAGTAGTAGCGCAGTTGGCTAAGCCACTCAAAGTCATTCTCGTCACTTATTCCCTTTTGCACCAGTGTAGCGAGCACATCCCTGGCGTGTACGTCAAGCACAACAAGGGCTCCGAGGGTCACCCGGTTCTGCTTGGATAGCTTGCCGCGTACAAGTGCCACAATGTCATCAATCTGTCTATTGTTCTGCGCCAGGTAGGCATCTAAGGCCTAAGGGAAGAGAGGCATGATTAAATAGAAGGCAGTGCATTCTGGAGAGAATGCTATCAAGACTCAATCTATAAACTGAAGGTCACAAGTTTGATCCCGGCCGCAACAACTACTAAGTCCATCACTGTCAAGATGTCTAAGAGAAAAACAAAAACACTTTTTCTTCCTTATTAAGTGCATCTCTGGCTGGGGATGATCTTGTGCCTTGAAGGAGGATATTAAAAGAAGAATATGACCTGTGATATGGAGGGGTTTCCAGTGCAACTTCATAAAACAGCATTATGCCACAGACATCTGCTGGGTATGTGTCAGCTTATGAGATATAGTTGTTCTTCATTGGATGTGACGGATTTAATACAACTTGTAATTCTCATTCAGACCAGCTGTTAGACCATATCCATCTGATTTGGAAAAAAGCTGAACCCTATTGAATGAGATGGTAACTTGGAGCCACTAGTTAATTCATTACTGTCAGTATTACATTCATTGAAAGGTAATCTGTTTGTAATACAATTTATCCAAGAGTAATCAGACTTTGTCGACCTCATCTTGAGGAACTTTGTAAATCTTTTATTGAGGCTGTTTCTCAAGTGCTGTCTTACGTGACATAGTTCACAGCCTATGTTGCTATGGTTACAACTTTGATACACACATGCAACTTCAGAGCATAACTGTAGATTATGTATTTCAGACATGAGCTGTTACCATGGTTACAACTTTGATACTGATATCATAGGACATCAGAGCATATTGTAGATGATATATTTCAGGAAAACATACTGGTGTGGTTGCCTGTTAGCATAATTGGGTGTGTAAGTATGTAGGTTAAGTCTGCAAATAAAAATAAGAACATTAAGTATGTTCCACAATAAAAAAGATGTTTAATCATGACTTTGATGACTTATTTACAATTCAAGATAGTCTGTGCAGTGGATGGACTATTTTTCTATCTAGATGGTTCCAAGTGTCTTTGAGCATTCTTGAAATACCTTCAAAATAGCAGCGAGTCTTGTTAAAAGACCTGCTGGGTTTTTCAAAGAGATTTCAAAGGGATGTATCTTTTGCAACAAAAAAAACAGATACTCAGCTCTGGGAATCAAATGTAATAAAGATGAGAGGCACAAACTGGGGCTAACTGGAGGTGAGAAAAGAGAAACATCTCAGAAAGCAATATAAAGGCTTTTACTTTTGAGAAGGACCTTACCACAACACTACATTTGTAAACTGTTGTTAAATATGTAATGCATGTTAAAGAAATACAATACACAGTTGATCACCTTCTGTCCTGAACTAATGGCTTCGTGAATATCCTTTGTCCAGTAGACCTGTGAAACGCAGAGCACAGTCTGGCCTGGCCAAGCACGCACCCAATTGATCCTCAGCTCGTTGGGATACGCCTGGATTGCCTCCCCGATTACCTACAGTGGACCACAAGAGGGACAGAGGCTTTAACACACAACACTTCCACTACTACTATGTGAACACGTTAACATTTTTAACTAATAGACATCACCATGAAACTGCCCCAATTGATTACAAGTACGATTATTTTTTGTATTACAAGTATTGCTGTCAGTTAAACACGTTATTAACAGCGTTAGCCCAAACCTTTTTCAACAGTGTAAATTTTTTATGGAAAGATTAACGCTCTTTTTGGCCTAGCAAACTTTGTAGTTTTTGTCACATGCTGTTGCAACAACTAGCAATGTTAGAAAAAATACAACACCACACCAGATCTAGCTAGACCGGAATCAAAACAACAGGCACGGCGCACAAACACCGTTTGAGCTTGCGAGCCGGCCAAAGAGTAGTAACGTTACGTTTTGAGTGGATGACGAGCGTGAGACGCCGAAATGGATGCCAATAAGATTCTGAACGGAAAGTTTACTTATTAAAAGTTTCCAAACGGTTCCATTGACAAGACCTAAGTGATCTGTGTGTTTTGTCGTTGAGATATCATCGCAGCACGTCCAGTCTAAAATACCACTTGATGGCCAAGCACACAGCTGATTCCTATTCCCCACCCTCCCCTCGTCAAAGTATTTATTCTAGTATTTATTATAAAATATAGTATTTACTCTTTTATTGATGGTCAATGTTAAATTGTGCAAGAGATTATTTGCTCCAAGAGAGAATGTTACGTGTGAAATTGAACACTACAATAGTCCATATGCCAATGTTGTTTTTAATTAAACAAATATTTGCATAAAGCAAACCGATCCACTTTTCCATGTTGATAAGAGCATTAAAATGAGCTAACTATGACACTAATGCGTTTAATTGTGTAAAAATATTTACAGGTTTTCTTAACTTTTATGTTTAAATTTGAAAACTAATGGGGCCTTTTCTAATTCAATATGCGCAAATGTTGAGTAATTTTCAGAACACAAATCTGACCATTGGATAAAGCCAGGTTTATTTCATTTTGTTGACATATTGGAGTAAAAGGTTTTTAAAGAGTAAGTTTTCAGTTTAGAGATTGGAATAACACTGGAAAGTTATCATTTTGAGAAAATGACCTTTTAAGATGTATATCGTGAAATTTCAAACATTGTTATTGCTAACTACTATTTATAGACACAATTTCTAATCAAATTCTTAGAATCTTATATCTTGTAGATATACTTATGCATATCCTATACCCTTAGGAGAAATCTACACACGCAAATAAGTATTAAATGTGCTATTTTCTCTACTTTTCTGAAAGAAGAGACATTATGGAAGCTTAATAATCTAAAATCTAAAAAGTGCATGAAAACACTGTGTTTTTATTGTGCCTGGGCTTAACACTGTGGTATCTGTTTAATGGAAAATATTTTAAAAAAGCATACATAGAGAAGCCTTGGGTGTGCAGTATCTCAATTTTGGTGTCTAACATTGACTCAAATGTATTTGAAATCTCATTTAAATTAAAAAAATTAAAACAAAGCATTAGTTTGTTTATGTATATTTTGTAAGCAAATCATCCACACAACACCTTATGCAGGGAGGCAATCATGCCATTCTCGAGTTCCAGAAGCCACTTCTCCACTTGGCCCTTGGCTTTGGAGGTGGAAATAATATCCAGCAGCTCCACCACTTCACTTTCACTGCTCTTCATGTGGGTGATGTCCAGCACATCAGTGAACACCACACTAGCGATGCCTTCAAAGCACTTCTTCAGATGGGGCTGCACTCTGAAGGCGAATAAGGCATGAAAGTTGAAACACTTGGGTATTATCTAATTTCTACAGTGTATATGAGCAAATCTCCAAATTATATATTACACTGGCCGCATGATTGGCCAAGTTTTGATGGTTAATAAGGTCCACATTTATGCTGAGTGTGTGTGCTGTTTTTTGTTATTTTTAATTGCCATTTATTGTATGAAAGAGTAATGATTTGAGTGTTTCAATGCCTGTGGAGTTTATAAAAAATGAAAGCCTGCAGACATGAAGCGTCAGAAGAAGTGTGTCTCAAAGGTACAACACATTTTTACTGTTCCTGATCCCAGTTGTCCTTTTTTTAAATCAGGTTCCTTGTTCTAGGACAATGGACAACACCAGAAGCTAATTTTCATCCACCAAAGGTCAAACTAACAATGGGTAAGGGAGATAACTACAGCACTGGCAAATCTGCTCACATGTTAATGATTGTATTTTATCACCACATAGCACAAAGTGCTAGTGGTTAGTTTACAACACAAAGAAGCACAGAAAAGCTAGTAATGTACCTTTAATCAAACTACTATTTCAAAAATCACACATTAGGTCATAGAATCGCTTAAGGTGCTCACTGCCAGTTTTTCTTACATTGTGATTGACCTTAGAGTTTAGTTGGGAAATTGAGCCAAAATCCAGCTGCGCCCCTAAAGACCTTTAGAAGATTACATTCATTCACTAATACTGTGATTCACATTCACACAATGTTCTGTGACTTTTGCTGTTGCAAAACCCTTGATGGCCCTTCGTGCTACAGTGTGTTATGTCATTGCAGCTTATAGAGCAATAGACCTCATTCACCAATACCTTCCTAAGAATTTTCTTAACTTTGTTTTCCACAAACTTCTTGTCTATGTCAGATTCATGACATGTTCTTGAACAACAGGATGGTTTGCACCTGTGTTCTTAGGACTGATGAATCCCACGTCCTCATGTTAAAAGCACCAGCCAGTTGTTCCTAATTGGCATAAGAACACGCCCCGCATATGCTCATAAAAGGACATGACATTTCATATTTAACTTAAAGCATTACAGTAAAAAAAACTGTAAACGACTGTAAAATTACATAAAATGCTGGAACCAATTATTTGGAGCAAACTGTCATTACTCAAATGTGCTAGGAGTGGTCTTGAGTGTGCATAGATTTTGATTTTAGCTAAGAACAAATCCAGGATAAGAAAATATTAGTGAATGTCAGAATCGTCTTAAAAAGTATGTATGTGGGCTTTAAGAATACATTTTTTTGTAAGAACGGTTGGTGAATGAGGCCCAATGTCCGTTGAAGTCGTTTTATTTTATTTAAATGTTTATTAGTATAGGGAGCTTATATATAAATATTTAGTATACATTTAGTTTCAGTTTACAAAAATATTTTCCACTGCTTATTTTCGTTTATGTTTACTATAATAGCCTTATTTGGGACATGTTTGTAGCATAAACCTATGCCACACACTACTGGATTTATAGCCTAAGATAATTGGAACTTCCAGTCCTCAATGTTCTTATTTATTCTAACTTTTCTTGGAGTTTTTTCCTCTTTTTCATACCATTTCATTTATGTTTTTGTCCTTCTGTTGCTTTTTCTCGCTGTGCAAAAAAAACATTCAGGAGAAATAGGACATAGTATTCTAATGCATTCAAACTTTGGCATTTGAGTACTGTACCTCACTTTCTCTACATCCCTGAAATAAAAACCAAGCCCTTTTGTCAGTCTAGCATTGCAGTCAGGGACCAATAATTTAAACTGTTGAAAAATCTCACTAGCATTTTCCCCAAATTACAAAGCCCCTTCCAGCCCACCAAAACCCTCACTACTGCATAATTCCCTTCTTTACAGAAGAGGTCATGACTGTGTGCATCTGTACTGATGTGATGACAATTCCCAGAAGCCAGAAGTGAAAGCAAAAAGAGAAATGGAGTACAAGGGTACAAGGATAGAACATTTTTGTCTGGAATTACATTCATTATTAACCAAACGCCCTGGGTGAAATAAGACAAGGGTAGGTTACCAGTATGGACTGTGGGGGCGGATTATGCATTATAGTTAGCTGAATATTTTGTAGCCCTTACATCAGTTTTACAAAGGCAAACAACTCCGCTACATATGTGATACAGAAGATTGTTTAAATTTAAGTTTCTTCATCAAAAAGTTACTAGTTTTAACTTCTACTGATGGATGACCAGGACGCTGTTTATCATGACCACTAAAAGTAGTACAAAACCACAGATGCTCTTAATTGTAATTAGAGATAATGCATAATATAACCCGGTCACAAACAGTTTAAATCTCTCCCCTCTGGTAGGAGGCTGTAGTCCATCAGGACAAAACCTCGTGCCGTGAAAACAGCTTCTTCCCCTTTTGTATATATGTGTCTCTATTTTGTTATTTATTGTTTATTGTTATTGTTTAATATGTTTGTTTATTTGTATGTATTGCAAATCCCAAGGCACATTCTGATAATAAAAAATATGCCTTCATGTTTTAACTGTTTACCTTGTGGGGTCTTTGGTCTCAGAGAGGATTTCCAGCAGCTCCTCATTGGACAGGAAGAAGAACCGTGGGAAATAGAGACGCTTCTTCTCTAGGTAGGTATTCAGACCTTTGAGGATCATCTCCAGCAGCTCATTAGAGACTTTTAGCTTCTCTAGCATCTTGTCTATGGCTATCACTGCCAACACGTGCTTGTCCTAACATAGACAGGAGAGAATAGTGTTTAAAGCAAATATTCCCTTTGGTTAAGTACTCACAATTTACTTAATTTCAGCGCTCTACCACCAACACGGGCCATTTAATCATCATCACCATCATCCTCATCATCATCAACAACTCCTAAAAACACGTAGTTAGGATAAATATATATTCAAAACACATACATGGACATATTTAAACTGTTTGGGCAATTTTGAGTAATCTGAAACACCAGATGTGTTTTTACACAGAATCATCTGAAAAGCATTGGAAACTGTTTGGAAAAGGAAAGGCACGTTAGAAAAATAATTGGCAGGTCATTGGCTAACTTTGACCAATTAGATCAAAGAAACATATGATGTCGGAAGAGATTGCCGAAGAAGAAAGAACATGCCACAGGCTGAGGAGAGAGGACAGTTATTTAGCCTGTCGGTGCATTTTTCTCATCTTTTCCATGGAGAAAAGCCTTCAGTTTTGGTATTTGCTCTTGTTCCAATAATAAAATACTTTTCCTATCTGACATAACTAATGCTACTGCAGCATCGACACTAACATTAACCTTTTTGTGTGTGTAACGCCTCTCTGTGCGTCACACACACCTACAGTAATCTCGCTTTGCCAAACCTTCCTCCACACACTACGGAGGAGGGTCTATCCACACAGCATTCCAGGATGGGACAAAAACGTGCTCTTGTTTATTGGCATTCCTTTAAACCAATATCAATCCTCATGGGCGACGCCAAGGTCCGCATGGAGCTGCTGCAAAATGGCCATGGGAAGAACTTGTTTTGGTGGAACGTGTACATTCAAAAGTTGTTTTAGTCGTTCAAGTGAAAACTCAGATTGGACAGATAGTCCAGTTAGCTGTCTGGATTTACCCTGCAGAGATCTGAGGAGCAGTAAAGCAGTCCTCAGAAATCCACCTGAGTTTAAAATTCCAACACATAGAAAGAGGAAGGAAACGGACATCGGCAAAAAGACATGCACCTGGCGGAATTTCCTGCAGCACCTGAGCAATGCCGGAAGTGGAACGTCAAGGATATAGAATACACCTACACTAAATCACGCGTGTAGCTGCCAGTAGCTCCTCACAGGGCATTGATTGTTCTGAAACCACGGTAATTCAACAAAAAATGCATTACTTGAAGCCTGAGATGATGGATTTTTGCATGATCAAATCTATCACGATCCATTAATCCAGCCCCCGTGCAACGTATCAATTTCCGATCCACTCAGAATCATCCCAAGTTCACAGTTTATGCTCTCTAGTAGGAAAAGCCGATGATAACTATCCATGTAATAGTTTTCTCTGAGTCTCAAATAAGCACTAATAAAATGTAGTGTATGTTTCCTTGGCCTCTTTGGACTGTAGAGCTTTTTCTAATTTCTCAAATTAGCTATCACTCGAAGAAAGCAGCAATTGTTTCACAGTTACATTCCGACTTCACCATGACCATCGTTCCCTCACAAAAGCTGCTTACGTGTGTTGCACATTAGTGTTGGCGACTTACTGCACATTTTGTTCATAAAGGAAACATATGACATAAAGATGGTTTGTTGTGTCAATATTTTTCTAGTAGTGCATCAGTGCAATGCCTTTATTTAAATGGCTATTTCATATTAAATCGTACTACTTTAAAAACAGAACTGGGCAGCAACCCACGCTCAGCGGCACAAATGGCCTTCTTTAGGAAAATATCTTTACAGCTGCTGCGCGGCTGTGGCTCAGTGGTAGAGCAGTTGTCTGCCAATTAGAAGGTTGGTGGTTTGATCGCTGGCCCTGCCATCCCGTGTCAAAGTACTCTTGGGCATGACACTGAACATAGAATAGCCCCCAATGCTGTGCCATCAGAGTGTGAATGTTTATCCAGTGTTTTTTGAGTTGTCAGTATGAAAAGTAGTACATTAAACTTAATTAAAAGGCTTTGACTGTGTCTCAGTGGGCTGTACAATTATACTAGTAGAGGGTATCTGATTAATGAACTGTGATTCTAGTTTCAGAGATTTCATCAGGACAATGAAATAGCAGGGCTATTTTTATAAAGTCTGCCTGCGGGAAGCTTTTCATGAGCACATTGAAGGGATAACAATGCTGGTTTTATACGTGACAATGAGTTTTTAATGCACCAAACAGATGGCTTCAATGGGGGACAGCAACTGTCCACAGCTGATATATATCGCGTCTGCAATCAGTGTGGCGAGAAAACTACAACCTAAAGAGAGTCTTTTTCTTTGTTTCAATCCAACACACACACCACACATCCAGGACAAATAATGTCCTGTATTTTTAAGGCAAATCCTGCAGAGTTATATATCTGCATAAGCGTGTGAGTGTACTAGTAAGTAGTGCTGTCAGTTAAATGTGTTATTAACAGCGATAGCGCAAACCCATTTTAATGGTGTCAATTTTGTTTTGCAAGATTAACGTTCTTTTTGGCCTAGCAAACGTAGTTTTTTATCACGTGCTGTTGCAACAACTAGTAAAGTTAGAAAAACTTCAACACCACCTCGGATCTAGATAGACAGGAAGAAAAAAAAACAGGCACGCTGCATACACTCGTTTGGGCTTGCGAGCCGGCCAAAGAGTATCAACTTTACGTTTTGAGTGGATGGCGAGCCTGAGACGCCAAAATGGACGCCAATAAGATTCTGGATGAAAAGTTGACTTTTTAAAAGTTGCCAAATGGTTCCATTGACAAGACCAAAGTGATCTGTGTGTTTTTTTGTTGTGAACTGAGCTTTCATCGCAGCACGTGCCAAGCACACAGCTGATGCGAATCCTCCCCCCCGATTAAAGTATTTTTTTCACCCTTTTATTGATGGTCAGTGTTACACTGTGTGAGAGCTTATTGGCTCCGAGTGAGAATGTTACATGTGAAATTAACCACTACAGTAAGCTATATGCCAATGTTGTTTTCAATAAAAAACGTTTGCACAAAGGAAGCCGATCAACTTTTTCATGTTGATAAGATCATTAAAATGAGAAGAAATAATGGCACAAAAAGAAATCAAGTCATTAAGAATAAATACAAATGTTAGTTAACTATGACATTAATTCAAATATTAAAATTTTTGCAACTGTTTTACTAACTATTATTGGGTTAATCCATCAGTCTATTAGTAAATGATATGTCAGACATCTTTTCCATGAGTTCAAATGGTCAACTGTTTCTCCTTTCCTCAGCACATTAGAGGGTGCAAAGGTGCGGCATTCTGCAAAGTTAAAAGAAAGCAGGTTCATAGAAATACGTTTTTGAATTGATTTGGATACGTATTTTTCTGCAATTTTAAATGCAGTAGTAGATAAACGACAAAATGAAGGAGGCAGCTTCTTTTTTTTTTTAAGTGTTGGAAATTGAAGTTAAGATGTGAAGGCTGTAAGAAGAAGATCAGTGGATCTTGAGCAGCTCCCAGTGGTTGATCTGATGACAACAGCCTGGCAAAAAAAACTGAAGTGATTTGTGGAAAGGAGAGCTGCACTGTAGCCTGCCTTTTTGCTCTCACTATTGTGTGGTAGTATGGAGTTGAGATGATTTCAATTTCATGCACTGCTGATCAATGCCATGGACGAGATGAAGGAATGTGTTCTTTGTCAAGATTTTGATGCAGTATGCACCTATGCGGAGGGGTGTTTTGCTATAACTGGCCTACGGTTACAATGACAAACTGGAGTCAGGTCAAGAGAGAGAAAGAGAGAGAGAGAGAGAGATATCAGCATCTTGATATGCCACACTTGTGAGGTGGATGGATTATCTCAGCAAAGAAGAAGTGCTCAATAACACCGATTTGAGGGATTTGTGAACATCATTTGAGAGAAATAAGCCTTTTGTGTACATAAAAAAGTGCTTTGAGTCTTTGAGTTCAACTTATAAAATGGGGTCAAAAACATAAGTGTTGAGTTTTTAATTTTGTTCAGTGTATACAGTTTAATACAGTATACAGTATTAAACTTTGTTATTTACAAAAATCATTACAAAATGGTAACAAACCAACGTATGTTGTTCTGTTGTCTCTGACATATATCTTGCCTGTGAGTTTTGAAATTGTGTATGGACTGGGTAAGCTGTAACTTAATTTGCCCTTCTTGGGATTAATACATTGTCTGACTTTGATTTAGCATTAAACATGACAAGAAAACTGGTGATTGCACAAGAAGACCATAGTGTAAATCTTAACTTTGCTTTCCACAGTTTTTAATCTTAACCTGCAGTACTAAATATGTGACATCCCCTCATTAGTTTTAACAGGGAAGCTAAAAGATGTAAAACGTATAATTTATTTTATTTCTTAAATCATTCAGACATTGTGTCAAATAATTAATAATATAATCCTAATTATATATAATATATAATATATATAATATATAAATAATAATCCTGGGGAACAACTAGATATAGGATGCCCACTATTATCATTTGGGATCATACCCACTAACCTATTGTTATTTTAGGTACTTTTTCCCTATAATTATATGAAGATATTTTACTGTCATCACTGGTAGCTCAATGCATTAAATGTAGTCAAGGCAACATTGGTAGCCATTCCATTCAGTGTATGGATTACAAAAATGACTACGTCAATAATTGAAAGACACTTCCAGGAAAAACGGACATAACAATTCAGGTTGTAAAGCAATATGATCTGATGGATTCTTCCCTTAAAAAAGACTTTAAATTATTCTTTCTACGTTTCAAGAGATTGATGGCCATTCAACTCAAGTGTGGGATAAAAGCAATCACAAATCAAATGTTTACCACTGTGAATTACCCCCCTCGGGCAATTTTCAAGTTATCTGAGGTGAGTTTCTATACAGTACGAGAATAAACGGCTGGAAATGGCTTTTTTATGATTCTCTAACTGTTGTGTCCAAATAAAGCAGTGGGGATACTTTAAGAGAATAGCAGAACACTTCAACAGTCTCCTGTGCATCAGATAGCAAAGACAAGGTAGGTTAGCCACCACTACTACAAGTGACTGTTTTGACAGCGTCCCAAATATGTTTCGGGACTGTCTCTGGATGGTGGCAATGTGAGCCTTTAGTCTCAGATTTTCATGAAGGATAATTAGGATTAACAAACAGAAAGGGATTCGTTTTTTTTATGTTAACATGTACAACAAATTGAGCTCCCAATTCTCAACGGAAAAATAAATTTTTCTTGCACTTTACAGTGGGTGTGGTTATGATGGGGCAGCCAGATAACTCAGTTGGTAGAACATCCGTATATATATGTATATATATATATATATATATATATATATATATATATATACAGTATATATATGTATATTCCTCATCGCAGCGGGCCAGGGTTTGACTCCGACCGGCGGCCCTTTGCTGCCTTCCCCCCTCTCTCTCCCCTTTCATATCTATTCTATCAGCTATCCTGTCAAAAATTAAGGCTGAAAATGCCCAAAATATCTTAAGAAAAAAAAGATTTTGCAATGATGCACTCTGACACACAAGTATATTTTGTTCCCTTGTCCCTTTCCATGATCTCAATGTGCAGCAACATTCATGGTAAACACATACAACAAAAGGGATGGCAACAGGTTATTACTACCTGTTAGAATTAGCTAACTGTTTTGTATATGCATTAAAGGGTTATTCTTGGAGATTATAAAAAGCTAAATAAGTAGAATTCCTCTACAGCCAGTAAGAGCTACTAGTGCCACAAAAATTAGAAGAGCCCTTGCACGCTGCTTTTACCTGTGCAACTGATCAATGTTCTGAAACAGTAAGCAATAGTAAGCAGTAAAGGAGGCAACTGCCTTTTACTTTGGACAAAAAAACTGACAATGTTTAGTGGCCAAAACTACATAATTATCTTACTAAGGAAGAAAATACAAACATCAACATCAGCGTATTGGCCTTCTGATTAAATTCACACAGCGGGTAACAATGAATATCCTTCCTGACTGTCTGATGCCATTAAGCAGCTGTGTGGAAGCTCACCACTTTAATAAAATACTAAAAACCAGCAGGTACATCAGACGTACACATTACAAAAATTATATTTGAGAAACCCACTTTTTGCCATGCTTAATCCTATACATGTACTGTACATCGATATTTACAGAACATCTACATGTTCTGTAAGCTCTTTGTAGGTCTGTCCACCAAACACTTAGCAAAGGATCTATGTTTTAAATGATGTCACGTTTCACGTTTCAATACTTTTCCATGACCTTTTGGCCAATTTTCATAAATATTTATTCCTGAAAAGGCAGATTATGTATATCCAAAATTACATAAGTAAGCACATTTACGTTTCCCACACTCAAACTTGGCTGCCAACTGACTGTCTGGAAACAGAACGCCTGCAGGACAGAACTGTAGAACGACGTGAGCCCAGAAAGGTCCATATCCTCAGTCCTCAAAAGAAAGAGCTGCCGGTCATAACCCATCCGCCCAGCTCTCCCCAGCAGCAATCGGGCCGTATCAAGCCAGCTGGGTCCACAGGAATACAAAAGTTTCCGGGCAGTCTGGATACGAAAGGAGGCAAGTTTCGATAGAATATCCACCAGCCCCTGGCCCCCTTCAGCAACAGGTAGGTATAGAACCGCTGCCCGAACCCAGTGCTTCCCCGACCAGAAGAAATCCACCATGGCTCGCTGAATGTCCTCCATCAGGTTTCGCGGCGGCACAAGGGCAACAAGCTTATGCCAAAGGGTCGAGGCAACCAAATTATTTGCAACCAAAACTCTGCCCCTATATGACAGCTGAGGTAGCAACCACCGCCATTTAGACAACCGAGCGCACACCTTCTCCCTCACTCCCTCACAGTTCTTCTGCACAAACCCCTCCGTACCCAAAAACACCCCCAAAACTTTTAACCCTTATTTCCCCCACTCAAGTCCCCCAGGCCGACTGGGCACCGCCGTATCTCTCCACCGACCCACCAGCAATGCCTCACTCTTAGCCCAGTTCAC
>NC_048417.1:23113227-23117432 GCF_013103735.1 Etheostoma cragini | reverse complement strand
TTTTTCCTGGTCCAAAGAAATGATACCAACATCAAAATCATACAATTTACACACATCAATAATGTCCCGAACACAGAAGACATTGTCCATGATTGACCGATCTGGAACACAATAAAATTGGTCAGAGTGTATAATAAGTTCCAGGACAACCTTCAGTCTGTTCGATAATGCCCTGGAAAGTACTTTATAATCCGTGCAGAGGAGGGAAACTGGGCGCCAGTTCTTAAGCAAAGTCAGATCGCCTTTTTTAGGCAGCAGAGACAACACAGCTCGCTGACAGGAAACAGGAAGAAACCCTGTCCTAATCCCCTCCATAAAAACGTCATGAAGGTCAGGTCCAATTATGTCAATGGAGGAGAGAAGAAGCTAGTGATGGTTATGCTCGAGCCTTTACGCACAGTCATAACTGTCTGGTGCTTGGAGCCTTTAGCATGGCTAGTTAGCGCTGCTTTTCCTATATTAGAGATGTTGATGATCTTAGAACATAGTCCACTTTCTGCTTTATTTGGGTCTTGGACCTCATCAAGCCATTTGTGTGAAGCCAGACATTGTTAAATTGGCACTTTCCTGCTATGTCAATTTAATTTCAATTTGATTTCAGTCAACACCGACTTTAACACAGACTTCACCTCAGTCAGCATTGCAACAAGTGGTGAACTGGAAGTGAAGTTAACGTTATGGCCCCAATGGAACAATAAGGTTAAGATAACGTGAACATTTTTTTTCATTAAATTATTATTTTTTATTAGTCACGTTTTATTATGCTGAGTTAAATAAAAAGATTTTGTTTTTCCAAAACTTTCCGGGTCTTTTTATTTTTTCTAAACCTCTCCAGGCCCGGAATTTGCATTTTTCAAATTCCATATCTTTCCCAGTTTTTTTGTTTTTTTTTCAAACTTATGAACCCTGATGTTTATCTGTAGATTTGATTGTACCTTTACATTACAATTCCTGAAAAGTCCAACATCAGAATTATGTATGAGAATGATTTTGCAGCATACACAAGGTTCTTACTGAGTTAACTTTACTGAACTGAAAAGAATCTTGATAAACTTAAGAAATAGGGCCCTATTTCCCTTAAGCTAGATAAGTGCAAGTGTAAAAAGCACTGTAGCAACATTTGTGCCAACATGCTCCATAACACCATCTACAAAACTCACATTAGACTGGACGGTACGTGTGTGTGTGGGTGTGTCTGTTTGTGTGTGTGTGTGTAGGCTCCCTGTCCCTTGGTGACCTCATTTTCTTTGTGGCTCAGTACGGCCCTGCCCCTTCCAGACAAAATCCATAATTTCTATTTGATGGTGCAGTCAAGCTGGGCTTTCTGGAGGACACTGCCTGAAATTGATGCGTCTCGTTTCAGGTCTACTGAGGACGCCAATTACCCTTTGGAAACTCTTTGAGGATGCTGGTGCAACACTCACTTTCTATCCTCGCTCTGTTGTTTCTTTCTTGCTCTCTATTATTTTTCTAGTGATTCCCTCCTCTCTCCTCACTGTCTTTCCCTGCCTATCTCAGTCTAAATACTCGTTTGTGAATTTAGTGCATACTTCTGTGCCTCCTCTTTTTCTTGTTACTTCATTCCCAACCTCTGCTGTCACTCTCACTGTTGTGCATGTTTAAGGGTTTATATTTGTTTCGCCCCACTTGGTCAGGTTTATGCTAATGATTGTAAACAACGTCATATGTTAATGGTTACACTGCCTGGTAATATTATGAAATAAGATAAGATAAGATAAGATAAGATAAGATAAGATAATACTTTATTCATCCCACAATGGGCAAATTCCCTTGTTACAGCAGCATTTTTCTACAGTAAAGAATAGGCCTGCACTGTGTATGTCAAACTTGAATTTGGATCTGTATTTGGAATTCCAGCCACAGGACCCCTGATTGCGATGCAGCATGAGAAAAAAAGATAGTCCTTTTCAACTATTAATTATTTGCTGCCTCTGAACATTAAAACCAGCTTTCTGCTGACGTGAACTTTCTGATTAGGCTTGCAGCATGTCGCTATTTCAGAGCATCATTTTCACTCCAGTTAAATACAAATGATTACATTACAGCAACCATTTCTATAGGAAATGTCTCTGTACAGTCAATACACCAGTTGGATGGTTGAATGTATTCCTGTTCGCCTCAGGTTTAATTGGCTGGCACTACGCTTTGCTGTGCTTTGCTTGCTGTCCCTGTGTGCTCCTCTAACTATTTATTCGTTTTTTTCCACAATATTTATATGTTTAGATGGTCACTGTAATATTTGCCAAGTTTGTCAAGCTTTTTAAAATGATTCATGGACTGAAAAAATAAAACTTAAAATTAAAACAAATGACTTACGAGCAAAACTTGTTTCATGGTGCCCCTCCAGGTTTTGTCAACATTTGTGAAATGGCGTCCCTCTTCAGGCATCTGAGTAATGATGTCTGGGGAGCTGAATATAGGCTCAAGGTAGAGCCAAGTGGACTGCACCTTTAGCCATTCATCCAGGATCTCTTGGAGAAGAAGCAAATTGCCCTCCCATTCCCTACAAGAGAAGATGAGGACATGTTAGAATAAACAACTATAATTAATATCACTTAACTAGGCTTTAACAATATAATTCTCCACTTTTTGTGAAAGGACAGGAATGCTAGAATGAGCCAATACAAATGATCAAAACTCAAATGTAAAAGAAGTTTGGGAATCCTGGATGTGTATTAATATTATCTTGCATTTAATGCCAGGTATCCTCTGATCTGCTGTTAGTACAGTCAATACAGAAGGGTGGTTGGGATTGTCTCTCGGTGTAACTTGTTCAATGTCTTGAAAACCTGATTTCTTCATCCTCTCTGTGTTATCATTCTCTTCTACCAACAAAGCTAGATAATGGCATTATAAGGTTCTTATTAAAAAAAACTCATAAAATGTTTTACAGTAGCTGCTTTAGCATCCTGTCAAATATAGCACAATAAATGTTTTAAAGCCACAGGGAATCCTGTGTCAAACTGTGCCTTACAGCAACATAATATTGCAATAATCTCAGAAATTACAGAGGATGGAGAAAAATCATCATTTGCTGAACTCAAAGGCAGATTAAAAACAGAACAGTAAAGAATGATTTATACAGTATGCTCAAACAAAACCGTTGTTTTTTTAAGTTTCAAAAAGAATATCTAAACTACAATTGTGAGACAGACAAACAATTTGTGTCCGTAGCTTGAGATAGCTTTTCATAAGATTTAATGTGTACTTAATAACATGAGCGACTTGCTGTTTAAAACAAGCAAAATAGATCTCAAGCAAATGGCTTTATCTCTTACCGTATCTCCACCTCAAATGGCTTAATGAAGGGTGAGCCCCTCATGGTCTGCGTCTTCACAATGTGATCGTCCAGCAGCATCTGCACTTCGTCCACAGATGACAGGATGAAGGTGCCCGTCTCTCGGTAGGCCAGGAGGTTGAACTCCATGTCACTCCATTCACTGGCCATTTTCTCCATGGCCTTCTCTAGAGAGTACTCCTTGCTGGCCGCCTCACTGATGCCCTCAAAGCTGCTCAGGTGCTGTTCCAGGCGCATGGAGAGGAAGTTAGCCACACAGGCCTGGTCATCAGCTAGTCGCAGGGAGAATCCAGCTACCTCTGACATTTGATCCCAGTGGCGTTCACGCAGGCCCGGGTTGCACAGTACCTATGAAGGAGGGGTAGTACAAAAAACAGACGCATACCAGTGGAAATACTTTTTAATTTAAACTATTAGGAGTCTGATGATTTATAAGTATGATTTGAAAGTAATTTAAATTACTATAACTGTTATTTTTACTTCTATGGATATTATATATTTCTGTTAGGCTCTTACCTGCACCAAAGGAATGTGCTCCTTGAAGTCCTCCACCTTAGTCTTCATAGTGGTCGCTATGGCCAGGGCTTTGGGTACGTCACCAAAGCCTTTCTCCAGCTTGTACAGAGTGCGCCAGTAGTTACCAACATCCCCTTCAACCTACATGGGTGGAGTTTTAAATTACAAAGACACCAGGAAAAGGATTAAAATGACTGTGAATTAATAACTGTATATAGATATAATGAAGTGATATAAAAACAGTCCATTATACAAAAAACAGTTTGTGTAACTACGACTACTACTGTACTATGATTTAGTAATTTACTATCCTGAATTCAAATAGTCTTAGTCCAGCTATATATACAATACACACACACACACACACACA
>NC_048417.1:23105457-23113127 GCF_013103735.1 Etheostoma cragini | reverse complement strand
TGTCTTTATGCATATGCATATCATATTAGAACAGTCGTCCATATGTAAATTAAAATCCCCCATCAGGATTAAATGATGAGACATTGCATTCATAGAAGTAACAACAGTTGAAAGTTTAGGAATTACCAAATTTGATGGTTTAGGTGGTCTGTACAATACTGCAATAATGGTGGGTGTGGGTCCTCTGAGTTTAACAGCTAGCAGTTCAAAAGAGGTGGGATCAGGCACATAGAGCGGTGTCAGTTCCACATTCTCTCCCTAGAGCAGTGCGAGACCACTTTCCCTCCCAGATGAGCGGGGTTTAAAGATGTAAACAAATCCATGTGGGACTGCTTGGTTGAAGAAAAAATAATCATTGCTCTGCTTCCAAGTTTCCGTGAGACATAGAAAATCCAGTTTATGGTCTTTAATGAAGTCGCTGACGAGAGAAGCTTTGTTGGCAAGGGATGTTATGTTGAACAATCCAACTTTCAGTCAGTTTGATTGATGCACATCCAACAGGGCAGACAGGCAAGCACAATGTGGTCAACTCGTCGATCAGGTTTCAAATAGCCGTGATCAACACTTCAAAATCAGGGGATAATTTTTTTCCATCCTTGCAAGACATGTAGATTTGGTTGCGACAATATCCTCGGTGGACGTACTTTGGGCGTCCGAGAATGTTGCATTTGCACAGAAGCTCGACAGGAGGTACATAATTCCCCCATAGCCGGTAACTAACATAACTGGTGCATTTTGTAGTAGTTACAAAGGTACTGCTGGTTGTCAGTAGACTTGACTACAGTAACGGTGTCTTTACAGTTTCCATACTACTGTTGGTTTATAAAGCACTGGATATTTTAGGGCCAAAATACTACATAATTGATCAGCTGCTACATTATGAAAAATGCAGACCTCTCAGGTTGTCTTGGACGGATCTGCTTTCTGTCCCCAGAGGTAGAAGTAATCATGGAAAAGCAGCTTTCTGTTTTTATGCACAACATAGCTGCACCATCTCCCAGAAAATGGCAGGTCCACTTCAACTCTGTTATGTTAAATCAAGCCTAACTGTTAGTATCAGTAGCAGTAGTCACAGAGGTAACACTGACAGTTGGGGACACCTCTCTTCTCTTGTGATGACACGTGTAATTAATAACACTGATAACCTGCTTCCCATTTAAATATATCTGATCCAGAGTCTTAGCTTAATGGATGAAAGCTTACTGGCATCGTTAGAACTCTCTAACAAGCGATAGCACATTTGACATAAATGCTATGTGGACAAAGCAAATTAAAGCAAAAAGATTGAGAGGCCATATGATTGTTTTATGACATACAGTATGTTTAAAGAACTAAATCTATAATTGCGTGTGTTAGTATATGTGTGCGTCTTTCAGAGATTCATCCAAAATACTGAATTTCAAACAAAGTGTTGTCCTCAGATCCCTCTGTTACTACTGAAAATCCCAATCTATCTATCTATGAAACGCACACGCATGAGTTCGCATGAGTTCACCAAGTCTAATAGAAGGTTCTTTTAACACATAAACCTAGCAACATCCAAGTATGCACAGTTCAGTACTTGAGCGGCACTGTAGCTATAATGAATATAAAGTATGTCCCTGCTTAAAGTAAAGTGCTTCATGGTTGAAAATTTAAACTTTTACATAATGTACAATTTTACATCAAAGACATTTTCAAATGATGGTACCTTGTCTGGGTTCACGCCCGTGAGCGGTCCATGGAGCCACTGCTCGTACTGTTTTAGGAAATCAGTGGCTGTCTCATAGAGGCGCAGGAAGGGTGTGAGCTTGTCCTGGATCTTCTTACGCTGTGGATACTGGGAAACAGACCAGCCATAGGCTTCCTCCTCTAGATTGTACTCATTTATCTTTCCAGCGTGCCCGAAAGGTTGAAAGAGATGGAGGCATAGAGGGTCGAAAGAAAGAAAAAAAAGATGTAAAAAGAAAAGATAGATGGATAAATAGATGAGTTTTAATGTTTGGATGACAAAAAACTCATAAAGCCTCTAACAACTCCTGTGGCAGTTAGTTCTACAGCCAATGCTGCCCTCTACAGGTTAAGTATTTTAAAGCACATACTGTACATCAACTTCAAATGCAATGCATTAATCCACTGTACAATGAATTTGTATCATTCAATCACAGGCATGTCTATCCATGAGCGCCAATTACATACAACACAACCTCTGCTCTTTTATGAAACAAGTCAAATATTATTTTCATCCTTGAATCATACTGCAAAAGCAGATCTTACATGCCAGTACTAGGTGCCCTTGTACTTATACAAACAAAGTCACTTTATGCTACAGGTTTTATCATGGTCTGGGTATCAGTATAACTAAACTTTCTCTGCGTGATTTATTACAATTTTGACCTACTGTCACTCTGCATAGCTTTTAATAAACAGAGTTGTTGCTATTGATTTTAAATTGACCTATTTTTGTCTCTACTCCTATCCTTGGTAGCATTACAATCCTCATGTACCTTTTCCATAGCTAACTCCAGTTTAGCATTGAGGGCCTGGGATTTCTTTAAGTACTTGCTGAGATCCGTCAGCTCACCAAAGGTGGTAAACTCCTCCACCTGTGTCCAGTAGCTCTTCAGTTCTTCCTCAAAGCAGTTGCGGGACATCTGGAATGCACACACAGAAATGCCTTTTAGCAATCATTTTCATTTCACATTCACAATATTAATTTGGCTCAACAGTTCTGATGCAAAAACAAATCCAGATTCCAGTCAACAGACCAATAGTTTGACAGACAGTAAAATAGAGTAGAGACAAAGACCTTAAGGCAGCTCTGATATTGCTCTGTCTTTTCAGAAATTATATGTTGGTGTTTCTTAAAGATGGATGGCATACGCTCAAGCCACTGGATGGTGTTTGCGTTGAGCTCCATGTCCAATGGTGAGAGGGTGACAAAGTCCATCAGGAAACCCAATTGTGTGTTGGAGTCTGCCAATCTTTGCTCCAACAGAGGCATCTCTGTGGTCTCCACCTTATTCACGAAGGCCTGGATGGGAGTACAGGGCAACAACAAACTGGTATACTGAAGTACTTCAAAACCTATAATGCAAAATAGTTAATACTTAAAAATAAAGTATTTAATTGCTGCCACTGCCACAGTCCAATAAATAGGTATAAACTAACAGGTACAGTTTTCAACTATTAATACTGACTGGATCCTTAATGTGTAATGCCATGCCTAGCTGCTTTGTGGACAGATGTGTGGGGGCCAATTGTACAGTAAAACACTGCCGGTCTATGTGACAAGCATTTGGGTCAGTTACCTTAAGCTCCATCAGTTTCTGGGTGTCACTTGGTGTGCTCAGTGCCTTCTCTGCAATACTTTTAAATTCATTACAGAGCCTGTGAGAGGAAGAACATTCATTATGTGACACATACTAAGGGGGTACACAGTTAATTAATAACAATTTAATTATGGCACAGCCTGCCGAGGCACCATTGGGATAGAGACAGAACAACACTGGGTCTAAAACCAAAAAGGATACTACTGTACATTCCCTTTGACCGACACAATATTTAGCTTGAGGCACTTGGCGAGTGGCTAACTAAGGCTGGAACTCGGAAGCTTCTCTATGCAAATTTCAGCTGTATTTTTCAAACAGAAATCCCTGTCAACTTTTCTTTTTTGAGACTTGAGCCAACTCTCTTACATTTGACATTTTTGCATGGATGTGGAGAGAAAAAAGTGAAATCTGCAAACCAACTGACTTCTTGTTGATTTCCTGGTGGTCCTGTAGCATCCTTGTAACCAGTTTCTGCTGCAGCTCCTGAGCACGCTTAACAAGTGCGTGGACGAGCTTATGGGACTGAACCTCAAACATGCCCAGGCGTACCACCTGAAGCCCAAAGTACTGGTCAGTAACACAGTTAACATCATTCAGGAAATTACTTTTTAAATAAGCATAGACAGTTTTAGTCACGGAAAACTTTTGAGATTTCCAATTGTTTAGGTATCAGGATTTATTAAAAAATCCATAGCTACAGTATCATTTGGAAATAAAGAGTAAAGAAAGAAAAAGAATGTGACAAATAAAAATGTATTGATTGATTGATTGATTGAATGATTGACTGATTGCTTGGTTGGTTTAATTGTTTGATTAATTAAGAAACATTAGCAACCTCATTGCTGTCACTTCACATTCTACTTATGTACTTTTATTTTACATTTTAAGTTTCTTTACACATCTGGGTTAAATGTAAAAGTAAAATATAACTTTTATACCCATCACATTGTAATTCCCGGTGACTTACACAATGCTGATAAAATAGGCTTTATGGTCCCCGAAAGACATTTTTTTATTCACAGCATTGTACGTTTTGGACAGCACTCTAACAGAATAATGGAAGTACACATACCTTATTTGATGTGTACTGGATCTGGTCAGCAAGCTGCTGGTAGTGAACTACCTCTACCATGATATCCTGAAAGGAGTGCTGCTCACTGAGGAACTGATCCACATCCTCCTCTGCCTGCCTGGATACCAGTGTGGCATATTTATCAAACTCATGGATATACTCCTTGGGCCGGACACACTCAGCCCAGAACACACGGCGCACCTCCGCCTGCTGGTCCTCAAGGATCTCTGATAGGATGATGGGCTTCAGGGTGCTTCCAAATTGAGAGCCTGGCTAGAAAGACATGACGCAGGGTATAACCCCAAACTGTATTATGCACTGCAATGATTAGCTACTGTGATTTTAAAAATACAGAACAGGGCATCTAGACACGACTCCAGGAAAAACCAACAACTGCCAAAGATAATGTCATTCACAATGTGTTCTAGTAATAACTAAGGCACTACTGATATAATACAGATTTGCTGTTGTTTTAGAGAGGTTTGGATTAAATGTCATAATCATTTTGGAGGCTACAGTTTGTGGTGCAGGTGTGGTTACAATATTGTACACGCTATTTTATATTAATGAGGATCAGCCTCCAAAATGATCATAAAGATGATTCAACACATCTTTAAAACAACAAAGACTGAACATAGCAACGTTCATAAATCGGGAACTGATTAAAGGGGTATTGTACCACTCACATAGACACACACACACACACACACACACACACACACACACAAACACACACTTTCCTCTTACCCATTCAAAGTACAGCTTGGTTTCCACACGCGGTACCATGCTGATAGACCTGATCATGAGTTCATAGACGTTAAGGAGGGCCTCCTCATACAATTTAAGTTTGGGCTCAAATTTGATCTCCCTGTCCTCCAGGATCAGGTGCAGCACAAAACCTGGGTGCTCATAGGCTCGTTGTGACTGCTAAAATGATGGAGAGCAAATCAAAACAAGGCAGATTAAAAGTGCTACTTTTAGTGTCCACCTGTTCATCTATGTCAAAATCCAAATCCAAACATTTATTAAGATGACTTTTTTTCCAGCCCCTTCTTCTAAAAATGATTGGCCCGACGTTTAGAACACTTTCTCCTACCGGGTCTTGGGAAATTAGGCGTGTATAGTCCTTGATTGAGTCTATTGCAAGGTGTTGCAGCTGAGAAGTCATTAGTGCAGCAGCACAGTTGAAGAAAGACAGCAGTTTGGCCTTGTTCCTGGAGGCCGGCAACAGGTCATACTTGCTCCCCTGGTAATAAATGTTGTGCACTTCAGGAAACCAACTAGTGTAGAAAACCGCAAAATCAAATGTAAGATTATGTTCAGAGAGTGTGTTAATGTGCATGCTCAAACTAAAGATGCAAATATCAAATAGTCCAATAATTAAATAATAACTTGAAACTTGTTAATACCAACTGGGGCAGAGGAGACCACTGCAATAAGTGGCTTGTTGATTTGTAAAAAAATTAGTGTATTGTAACAAAGTTAAAGTATAAATTAGGTAGGTATAATCAATAACATTAATGTATACTTAAAGTGCCAAAAGTAAAAGTACTAATAATGCAGAATGGTCTTTCAAAATTATATAAACTGTATTTGCAGTGTATATATATATATATATATATATACATACAGTATACCGTATATATATACATACAGTATACAGTATATATATATATATATGTATGTATATAGATATACATATATACATATATATATATACTGTAGATGATTAAAAATAATTATTAAAATCTGCAAAGTAACTCGTACCTAAAAATGTCAGACAAATAAGTATTACAATATTATAAAGTCAAATGCCTGAATAAATGTAATTATTAACATTCTTCCACCACTGCTGACTGTACTCTCAGGTTGAGCTATCATACAGGAATTCTTATTAATATAGGCATCCTGTGTGGCACAACCTAATCTTATTCAGTTTTATTATTTATTTAATAAGGTTGGGTATATATACAATACTTAATAATGTTGTGTTGTACAGCTGGAGTACTAATAAACAAGAAATGTGCAAGTATACAAATCCAGGATTTACAAAAAACATTTGTAAAGGAGACATGTATTTTCTGATGTAATAGCTTATGGCTGCCACTCCATGTTACTGCAAAAGAATCCCTATATTACAAATGGCCACTTAAAGATGTCTTTTGGGTGCAAAAGTGTATAGTTCTGAACCACAGAAATAGGATGCATCAATCATGAAATTACTATTGCCCTTCAACATTGATTGCTTCCTTCTTTGTACTCAAAAGTACTGCTGGTTGTTATTTAACTGAGCACATGAACACATTGGTGTTAAGATATGTGGACTCACGTTTTGAGGAGGATTTCTCTGGCATTTCCAACATGTCTGGTTACCATTTCCTGAAACACAGAGATCTCCATGGACTCAACTCTGTGGTGGAACTCCTCTACGTCTATCAGACGGAGATTTCTGAAACCATATAATCAAGAAGGGTGAGATGATAGGCAAACATGGATCTAATACGCCACTTGTGTTTCTTTGTTCTTAAAAAAAATCTGTCCATGTTTGTGCCGTTTAACAGTTTATACAAGGTGTAATGCAAATATGTTTATTATACGATGTGCAAATATCTTCAGTTTTGCTGTTATGTTATACCATTAGTGTAATAATATACCCACAGTTACAAAATGTACTTATATAATTTAAAGTCACATTAAATAATGCATAATAGCCTGCCATGATGCATAATTAAGTTTATCGTCTTTACATGAAGTGGGTCACATTTGTACTACTGTCTACTTGTCACATGCTGTAACCCTGACTTAAGTATTATACATTTACAGATATTAAAAATGTTCAAAATGTGTTGTTTTTGTCCTTTATATTAATTACCTGCGATTTAAATAAAAAAAACTGACCTAAGTTTATCAAACTCACACACATTAATTTGGATTTCAAAAGTAGTAAAAAAATGTATCATCAAGGCATACTTACTTGTAAAAGGCATGCCAAAGATACAGCACATTAAGATTAGTGGGGTTGATAGAGTG
The DNA here is from genome assembly GCF_013103735.1 of Etheostoma cragini. Lineage (NCBI taxonomy): Eukaryota > Metazoa > Chordata > Actinopteri > Perciformes > Percidae > Etheostoma > Etheostoma cragini. Next base: position 23,105,714 of record NC_048417.1, on the reverse strand, counting down.
AAGATTATCCCTCATCTTCTTTTGGGCATGGATAAAGGAGGTGTTCCATGTTTTTGGCACTGACTTCACCCTGACAGTGAAAGATAACAGAAAAATATGTTTCATAATTCTAAAAGCTTTGAGTCCCTGCTTATTAAAACTCAAGTTGTTCTTGTACAAAACAAAACAAAACAAGGAATCTCTATTGGCGTTTTTCCACTGCTGGTAACAGCTTGCCTCGGCTCGCCTCGGCCCGCCTCGGCTCGCCTCGGCCCATT
>NC_048417.1:23103112-23105357 GCF_013103735.1 Etheostoma cragini | reverse complement strand
AATGGAAAACCAAAAAAAGCGAGTAGACCCGAGGCGAGTCGAGTAGATACCACGCAGTGGAAAACCGCCATATGTGTCCTGGTCATAGGAGCCTTACTAGATGCAACATTCTCTGTCACATCCTGTGGACTTACTCAAGTCTGTGAGGGAGTAGATCTTTGGCTTTGTCCTCATCATTTTCCTCTGAATCTTTGAATGTGTATTTCACTGCAATCACAAAAAAAGAGAAAACAAACTATATTTTATTAACTCATTCCTTTGCATCACACATCATCCAGTGCCTAAATATGGTTGGGGTAACACTGTTAATACAATACTACTAATTCATAAAACTTTAAGTGTAATGACATACAGATTGCTGTCTTGACACTGAGCATGTAGTCATCCTTAATCTCATCCACCAGCAGTTCCATCGGTGTGCTCAGGCTCTTCAGGTGGCAGGGTACCATGTCTTGAATGTTCTCCAGCCAAGAGTCCATCAGAGGAGCCACATTCTCCAGGTCTATCCCTTTCTGGATGTAGTAGTTATATCTCTGACAGGACAACATATTACAATCCATTTTCAGGAGCGACACTTCAAACAGTTGTATTTTTTGGTGGCAGTGCTGATTACAAAACAATGTGCATTGTTGTATTGCTTGGCCTTAGGAAAAGCAAGTATATTAGATGTATCCATTACATATCAAAAAGGCTACCATATGTGTGTCTTGTAAAGAGTGTGTAACAGAATGATGGGCACAACGTGTTCATTATGGGCACATGCACAACAAAAGAGGGCCTGTTGTATAATATACTAAAAAGATTCAAGTGTGCATTGCATTTCACCATTTTATGATCATTCTTCGCTTTAAATTTGGAAGAGCCACATGGTGGAGCGCTGCCATCCTCCTCCTCCTGCTGGCTAAAAAGAGAAACAAATTGGCAAAATGGGAGTCATCATTGTTATACACAGTATTTCCTATCCTAAGCGCTGTAATTCTGACTCTAACTGATGAAGAGAATGATAGCTATATAGATGGAAATGGCACGACAGACATACAATTAAGCTTTACAAAATATAGAGTAAGTCACCATATGAATTTAACAAGAGTTTCACGGAGATTCTTGCGCTTCTTAATGAGTTCTGTGCGGGAGCTGCTGCCATGCTTGGCGGCCCCACTGACGTGCACTGCCTTTCTGCTCTGAAGCAGGTTCCGACCTCTGCCATAACTCGGACTAGGTCTTCTGTCCGCCCCTTCATTGAGCCCATCTCCTGGAGCACACAGGGCAAACAGTTCAAACAGAAAAGCCACAAGCAACGCAACGAGTCCTTATAAAATACGGCACTGTAAGAGTTGGCATACAACTCTGCTGTGTTTGAATTAGCATTAGCTAGACCTATATTGTTTATCAAACTGAAAAATATTACTAACTCAAAAGTTCCAACTCACTTTTTACAGTTGCTACAGTTCCTTGAGATTTCTGCTTGAGTGGGGGATAGAGAGAAAATGAAGGTTTTGTGTCCATCCACGGCCTTTTTCTGTGGACCTGGACAATGAAGTAAAACATTAGCTAGGTTAGTGTTAACACAAATGTCAAAGTAATATAAGACACTAACCTTTTTTATTTTATTTTGTATTGTCAAGTGTTCTTATTTGACTGTCTGAAAAAAGTTATCTTAGTGCCATGGTCAATGGTTAAACTAACTAACGTTTAGTGGCAAATACAGTTATAACGTTGCAGTCAGATAAAAGTTGCACTGATAGAAAGAAGAAAAAAAAAGCAATGATAGAGATTTGTTCTCTTGACTTACCTGTGGTGGATTTGGTGGTAAGAGTGTTAGACTATCAGAAATATTTTTTTTCTTCTTGGGTGAACTCATGTTGGTTCTTGTGCAAAGTTATCATAAGCTAACGCTGAAGCTAGCTACCAACGAAACCTTTGTGTCGTTGCTACGGCCGTTGCTAAGGAAGCAACGGGGAACTCGCGTGAACACCTTAGCACCTGTGCTTTAAAAACATTTAAGTAAAAAATAACCTTTTCTTTGTTGTTTATAGATATAACGCTACAATATCAATATTAGCATCACATAAGCAAATTAATGACTGTCAGTATCCTCTCAAACAGCGTAAAGGTACCAGTTAAAAACGGTTTGTCACGACTTGGGTAGAATGGGTAGGATGACGTTACCGGTGTCGTGCCAATGTACTTATCCCCGCCAGGATCTGTATCCCCTGGCCGCGGGAGCGCGCATGCACACAGAGCG
>NC_048417.1:23099811-23103012 GCF_013103735.1 Etheostoma cragini | reverse complement strand
GAAAAAGGCTGCAATGAAACAAAGAGTGAAAAATTTAAAGGGGTCTGAATACTTTCCGTACCCACTGTATATATAAAAGTCAGTAGTATTTCCTTGGTTTAAATGCTGTAACTGAGTCCAACATAATACATACATAATTTTCTCTTGAAATGTATGTTGCCTGCAGGAACCTATTCCGCTTCAGCGAGAATGGCACAGACTCTTATGTCCGCCTGTATTTTCTCCCTGACCAATCCTGGATTCACCGCAAGAGGACACAAGTCAAGAAGAAGACAGTCGATCCACTCTTCAATCACAAGTAATCTTCATCCTACATCATGCATCTGTATGGAGAAAAAAAGCTATTTTTGTAGCTGCTGTATGTTTTAAGGCTCAGAGGTTGAGACAGTGTCTGGAAAGTGTCTCTTTCTGCCATTTTCTCTTTCTTCACAGGTTTGAATTCGATGTTACACTTCAAGAAGCACAAACCAGGAAGTTGGATATTGCAGTTAAAAATGGCAAAATGTTCCACTCACGGGAGAGTAAGGACATTGGCATGGTGGGCAATAATACTTGCAATAGACTGTTTGTTTGTTTTTTCATTTATCAATTTCACAAGATATAAACGGGTATGGGCAGTTTCAATGCTCTATGCAGTCCAACGGTGTCATCGTTGGGACAAATATTTCCAACTTAAGCGCATTATTGTGCAGTGTAAAGTTTTTATTTCTAACATAAAATATATTGCAAAACTAATGTCTTGGTTGCAGTGGTTGTCACACTATTGCAATTTGCAACTCCGTCTGGATAAGTGACTGAATTTTCCAGTTCTGCTCCTGTCCCCAGGTGCTGCTAGATCTTTCACAGTTGGATATAGCCAAAGGCATCACCGAATGGTACGCGGCCCACTTTTCTTTTTTTATTTACATGACTTGGGTAAACATTGGCTGAAGCATTCTGAATGGAAGTTCCAATACTTTGTAAGGTCATTGTGGTGTACATTTCCCAGTCAATAGAAATCATATATTGCATATTGGGGAAACATGGCTTATTTGGTTCAATAATATTGATATGAATATTGATCTCTTTCCTCTTAAGGTATGAGCTCACACTGCCCGGGCTGAAGAAATTCAACTAGTGGGCAGAGCTGTAGAACTTCTGTTTTCAAAGCAGCTGCAAGGCCAAATGCAAACCGGAAAAATGCTTGGGTAGCGGCATGTTTCTTTGTCTTCCTTATCATCGTGGCCAAGTTGGGCTTTCCTGAAGCATCACTTAACCCATCTCGGATACTGGAAATGTTGTTACTGTATGTCAAAGGCTGTACGCTTGCAGGGACATATAGTAATATTTCATTCAACCCTCCTACTCAGGGTCTTACTTGAAATAAAGTTTTTAATTGTTACGCGTTTGTCCCACTTACAGATATCCCCCATGATATAACGAAATATTCATTCTTATTCATGCTTTTGGTATCCCACATAATGCAATGTATCATTTTATGATCCAACTTAATGTAGCTTATTTGTATTGACAAGCACAACACAACAATTCGAAATAATAATGCAATTTCTTTGCATTTATTTTCCATAGTATACAATGTATTCTAATTAATCAGAACATGTTTATATTTATGCTTTATCAAAAAATTTGATAATTTCTTTAATGTAGATCTGTTTTGTGGGAGGGTTGGTTTTATGTTGAGCTGAGCCAAAGTTATTCTTTTTGTTTTTTTGTGTTAATATGTGTATTAATAGTTATGTAATATGTCATAGTTTAAATAAATGGAAAAGCAAGTGTGTTTGTTGCAATGCAGGAGTCATTACATGTTGAGGATGGGTTGCACATGTTAATATACATATACATATTCTCAGCTGGAAGAAGCCAAATACTGAGCAGTCCTTATAAAGAAGTCAGTTCATTAGAAGAGAAACAGCATCCGAGCAAGGCACGTGATAAATATTTATAGTTCTTTGCTTAAACGCACCTTGACAATAGTGAGGGAGTGATTACATATTTTATACCTAACCCTTCAGATTTATCACCTGGTATTTAAGTAATGATCAATTTCAACATTTAAAATACTATCACACTCTCACAAACAAGCTTCATAAAGTGTATTAATAAAATAGCTTTCTGCATGTGTGTAGAATTTAATTGAAAAACCAAGCTAATTCATTAAGGTGTGCAACACGTCCTATTACATAGTTACAACTATTTTCACAATACATTTGGAGGCTTATATCTTGACTGCCATTGACCTGTGGTAGCAATCTATTCTAAATACATTGTTGACTGCTTTTAATTGTAAAAAGTTGGTCAAGAATTTGGTCTAATGGTAAACTGTTCAATCTGTTGTCCTTTAGTATTATACAGTTGGAAAATGTATTACCAATTTACAGTTTCTGGTGTTTTTGAATTGGCACTGTAAATGACTGTGGAATTTGTTTTCAACATTTTCATAGCAAAATAAAAATCTTTAAGAAAATAAATGTTTTTTCTCTTAAAATTGTTTTAGTGAGAGTGATGGTTTCTTTATTGACACACCATTACATTCAGTCTTTTCGTTTATTGTACGTGTAAGGCCTGGAATATGGACCGTTTTCCATTGTAAAGGTCGGGGGTACTTTGCCCAAAGTATGCAGGACTCCAGCCCTTACCTGCACCCTCGCGAGCCCAAGTAGTCCTAGCTGAGGCCAGAGTCAATTCCACCCCGGTCTATCAAGTGGGTATACCGCTAAACCCGATACAACTTTTATAGATAAGCCAATACAATTATATTTCTATTCCAACACACTGTATATGTACAGTATATACTCTTCAACAATTTACAACCTGCCATTACCGTCCCCTTATTGTATCACCATCAGTGTCCCCCCACCCCACGCTCACAACACAATGGACTATTCCATCACTAGGCTTGCTGCACCTAAACATTGTGTTGCTAGGGGCACTGGAACTTCCCATGGAGATGTATACTCCGAGAGTGGAAGTTATCTGCACAACATCAAATACTCAAGCAGCGTTATGATCACAGTGTGAATTTTAAGGCACGGCATATGAGGGAAATTAGATTAAATGTTGTTGGTAAAATTCCTAACGGCAACCTTGTTTTGAATTTGAGCCACGTTAGCTGACGTAATAATCGACCCGGTGTCGTGCCAATGTACTTATCCCCGCCAGGATCTGTATCCCCTGGCCGCGGGAGCGCGCATACACACAGAG
>NC_048417.1:23023148-23099711 GCF_013103735.1 Etheostoma cragini | reverse complement strand
TTTGGAAAATGGCTGCAATGAAACAAAGAGTGAAAAATTTAAAGGGGTCTGAATACTTTCCGTACCCACTGTAGTATTCTCAAAACAAAACTGTGGGTAGTGTTCCGCTGAGAAGTGAAAAAGAAATTATTCTCAGTTGATTTTCTCTTCATAATAGGCAAAAACAAAACTGATCTCTTGATGGTGGCATACTGTTGTGTTCAAAATAATAGCAGTAACATCACTAACCTCGTAAATCACATGTTTCGGTATAAGTGATATTTCTACATGGCAAGTAATTTGCTAGTAAGTGTTGTAGACTCATAGAAAACCAACAGACCCAACAGTCATGACATGCATGCTGCTTATTCTGTGTAACTGAATCTGTAAATGAAAGGGGCATGTTCAAAATAATAGCAGTGTTGTGTTCAACTAGTTAGGCGATTGATTCTGTGAAGAAACAGGTGTCAGTTATGGCCGATTTTTAATGAAGGAAGGAAGCAAATGCTGTGCATGCTGGTTATAGTGTGTTTCATACTGAAGTACTCAAATTGGGTTATTCTAGACATGGCTCTGAGAAAAAAGCAGACTTTGATTAAAAAGCTGACTGGAGAGAGGAAAACATGTAAAGAAGTGCAGAAAATGATAGTCTGCTCAGCCAAAATGATTTCAAATGCCTTGAAATGGCATCCAAAGACAGTTTGTCCGACAACCCCCATGCACTGAATTCAAGCCACAGTACACTGTGAAGACAGTTAAGCATGGGGGTGCAAAACCATGTTATGGGGATATTTCTCATACTGTGGTGTTGGGCCAATTTATCGCATACCAGCAATCATGGATCGGTTTCATTACATTGAAATACTTAAAGAGGTCATGTTGCCTTATGCTGAAGAGGAAATGCCTTTGAAATGGGTCTTTTAACAAGACGATGACCCAAAACACACCAGTAAGCGTCTTGGTAAGTCTTGGTCCCAGATGAACCAGATTGATGTTATGGAGTGGCCAACCCAATCCCTGCACCTCAATCACATAGAAAACTTATGGGGGGGGCATCATAAATGCTGTTTCTGAGGCAAAACCCAGCAATGCATTTGAGCAGCCTAATATTCCCTTTTCTTCACTTTCTGTAAAGGTACAACACAAACTTTATCAGTTTTGGTCATGTTTTGATTTGGAATACAAAGTGCAGTGTTCCCAATGCATTGTTGTTCTCAAGGATTTTGAGCATTATTCACTTTTTTTTAAAACGCTGCTATTATTCTGAACACTGTATATCCATAGCAAAGTACACTAGGCAAAGTATTTCAACAAACAACCTGTTAAAAGTTTTTTTTTTTTTTTATGATATCTATCAGATACTGAAATGTGAGAAAGAGTAGAGCTTTGATTCTCCGGCCGGACTGGGCTGTAATTTAATTTTACTAAGATTCCCCTGGGTTTAAAATTGGGTCAGATACGCGCACATTCCGTGTGTTTTTTTATTTTTATTTTTGAATAGTTCTCATAGTCTGTATAATTCAATGAATATTGTATGGGCTGTGTACCACTATGTATAACCAAATGTAATTAAATCTCTAATATGGCAGTATTTGGGCATGTCAGAGATCATGTCACAGATATCCGTTACTGTACAGAAAAGATTTTCAGTTTTATATTACATAACATTTTTTTTTGGCTTGGGCAAAAAACTGCTGCTGTGGTTTTGGCTCGAGTTGGGCTTTGACAGAAACTATAGGGCGTCATGGAAGGTCAGGCGGGCCTGGTTTTTTGGGCCCAATCATAGCTCTTGTTGTGGAATCTACAAATGTGTTCAGAGCTAAGCTCATAGGAATATTCCTGGTCAGTATTTCATTTCATTTATTTTATTTATTTTCTCTCTAAATGTGCCAGTGATAGCCAGCGCGCTAATTTTCAACTGTAGTACTTTGCCTCCGTGTTTTGAGACCAGAGCAAAATAAAACACCACATCAGCATAGGTAAAAATGTACAGTACAATATTAGTACTGCTGTTAGGGTAACAATAGTGAGGATTGACCTCTACGTTGTACCTGCAAGAAATAACCAAGACGACGAGTTTTTTCCTCAGTGCGGCATAGCGTACATTCAGCTGGATCTCCCCAAATGAACCCTGGTGGTTCCTGATGGCCCTGTAGTAACAGAAAACATTTGTCAATGTCACTTTTATTACTTAACCCTTGCATAAATCCATATAGTTTAGTTCACAATATCAGAAATGACACTATAGATCTAAAAAAGACATGTAGAAACAAAACAAGGCTATAGACTCACTCTGGGTACGTGGCCCCTTCTGAAAGGTCGAAACGCGACGAAGCGATGGAGTTCTCCGACAGCATACTGTGGGAGTCATACCGACGCATGTTTGCCGGGGAAGCGAGGGAATTCTCTGACAGCAGGCTCTGGGAGTCATAACGACGCATGTTTGCCGAGGAAGCGAGGGAATTCTCTGACAGCAGGTTCTGGGAGTCGTCCCGACGCATGTGTGACGTGGAGGAAGGGGACTGCCCGGTTTCATTAGAGCCGTTCTGGGTCTGAGCTGCCGAGGCCGGAGATGAGGTTTGGGCAGGGGGGTTGGTTTTGTTGGGAAGTGCTGAGGAGGAGGATGTAGTGGCAGAGGGAGTGGATACAGGAGCGCCAGCTCCTTTGTTGGTCTGGGGTGTTTGTTGTTTGTCTTGTCGAGGAGGATTGACGGTAACCTTGGGTAGAGGCTTTTCCACAGCAAGAATCTGTTATGGGATAAAGGACATGGCTAATGTCAGTGACACAATGTAAACACATCAATGTACAGTAATGGAACTCATTTGAAAGTAGGGGTGTAAATTGTTTTATCTCAATACGCGTTTATATACATTTTAGGACTATATATTATTTACTGATATCACAAACTCTACCACGATACAATTTCAATTCCATTCAGGGGCCTGCGACCAATATGTGACAATACAAATGTCCATTTAATACAATCATTTACATTTAAAAATGCAGCTGGTTTGACAATTTTTCTTCTAAGCTTTCCCAGACGTTTAAAGTAAAGTCAAGAAGAATAACAATAAAGTGGGAATTTCTAAATAAAGGAGCATCTTAAAAAAATGACAATATGTCTTGATATTTTCACTTGGTATGGATTATATTGGATAGTTGAAGATCGAAGCGATAAATACCGATCCAGATGAATGGTATCATCACACCCCTAATTGAAAGTTCTCATGATCCAGGTGTTGGTTAAAGCAGCTGAATGATGTTTTGGTATAAAACTGGATCTTTATATGGAATGTGTGATGTACTTGATCATTCTGTGTATTATGAGAGTGTGTACTGTACGTACTACACGTGTGTGTTTGCCCTCCAACGTGTACTCACCCTGAGAGTGGCTTTCAGCTTGATATGGCTGTTCACTCCGGAGCGCTCCAGCGGGAGCCGCTGGTCTATGGTCATGTCGGAGATGTTGAGGAGGCGTTCCAGGGGCAAGTGGAGAACACCGAGCGTAGTCTTCTTCTCCAACTCTTTGACCTGGAGCCCGAGATCACAAAGAAAACTATTCAAGCAGTGATTGGAAAAAGGTTTTATATTTGCTATTTATATTTAATGTATATATTTGAGGGACTGAAAATGTTATAATAATAATTTAATTTATTCAGTTTATTGATCCCCAGTGGAGAAATTACAATTTACACTCTGTTTTGATGGTAATCACTACACACAGGTCTGAATTACACACACACTCAGGACCTATATGCACAAATGGAGAGAGGTCAGAGTGAGTGGCCAGTGCCCTGAGTGGGGGGGGGGGTGTACGGTGCCCAGGAGGAGAAACAGCATCTCTCCACCTACCAATCCACACTCCGTACTTTGGTCCATACGGGGACTTGAACCGACAACCCTCTAGCTCCCAACCCAACTCCCTACAGTCTGAGCTACTGCCACCCGCAAAAAGGGTCTACTTTTACAACATTTGCAACATTGTTTCATGGTTTCCTTGTTTTTAGGTTCTATTGTGATGCAATGATAAGGTAGCTGTCTGTTGTCAGTGGAACACATATTGACGAACATAGTTTCATAGGGATAAATACAAATATAGACTAGTCTTGGAGGTCGGATCACTGTCCAGCTACATATTGTAGCATTTGCCAATTTGCAAATCAAAACAGACTAATGTGGGACAAACCATCTGTATGGTTAGTGTGTAACATGAAATGACATACCTGAACTATGAGCTGCTGTGTTTTGACATTATGCACAAAGAAGGTGAAGCCCTCCTCCCACACCGGGTCTTTCGATGCATACGCGGGCTGTGAAAAGAGAAGACAGTAAGTAATAACTACAGCAGAATGCTTTCATTGCTTTTCAGTTTGACAGCGGTCTGCCTTCTTGTGCAGTGTTGTATTAATCTAATCTAATAATGTATTATTAAAAAAAATACATACATGTTACTCCTATGGTTTTAGACAGTCCAAACATATCAGTAAATGTGACCTCTCTCCCAAAGCCAAAAAACTAGAGTGCTAAAACTCAAATTTGTGATTTCATCAAGAATAAATTGGTGAAACTGTTCCACAGGCAATTAATGAAGAGGTTATAGCTGGCAGTGGTATGATCGGAGTGTATGGGTACATGTTCTGTTTCTGAACTGAGAACACTATGGGTAGAAAAAACAAGAAAACAAAGTCAGTTTCCCAATCTTTGTCTATGAAGCCGCTTCATACCTGATGACATCATAGGTTGGAGACTTAATTCTCTGGTTTCTGGCTTTAAAGAGAAAGTAGCTCTCGTTCAAAAATAATGATTGAACTGTCCCAGGCAAACAAAATGACACATTGGAATTCTTCATTTAGTCGCCGTTCCCCTTCAAAGAGAAAATGGTGTTCTAATGCGGTAAAGTGAGAGCCATACCTTGCTTTTCTTAATGTCCTTATCAACGGACATTTCCACAAAGGAGTTCGGCAAGTTGGTTCGCTTTTTAATGGGCTGGAAACAAAGGAAACATGACAAGATGTTTTCATACACAAAAACTAAAACTCAGGAACAATGAGCAATATTAGCAAGCAACTACAGATAGGCCAGACTGACTCACCATATCAACAACATATTTGCAGCTACTTGACACTTAATATCTTAACAGCCTTCAGGGTTTGTTTCCCATATGACACAATTTGGCCGTTGAAATTCTGCTTTCACTTATTACAATAGGCCGCCAGCTACCAGCTCACCAACTAACACTGGGAGTTGTCTACAAGCAGCCTGTTGCACTCCAGGTTGGGCAGGTAATACATTCCACTCCCTAATACACTAAAGACACACCACACCATCTGGGACACGTAGCGTACAACCACAGATGGCAAAAGTACTCACTTCTCGTACTCAAGAAGAAGTAAAGATACATGTGTTGAAAAAGTACTGATTTAAACGTATTAACTCAAGTAAGAGTAACAAAGTACAGGCTTAAAAAAGTTATATAAAGTTACTTAAAGTATAAAAGTAGCCTTGCGAATGACAACCATTTTTTGTGCAAAGCTACCTGGACCGCACACACGTCACTAGAGTGCACACTGAAAAACGTTAGTGGACATGGAAAAAAGTCTTTTAATATGCCATTGACTGCATTGTATATGGATGTCTGCCAATAGGCCTAAAACATCACATGAACTATGATTACTGTAAAAGAGACTGGGACGCAGGGTCAATAAGAGTCAGACTGAGTAGCCAGATATGAATTCAGTTGTGAATCTAGTTTCTCTTTTAATTTAAAGGAATCTACGTGTGTGTGTGTGTGTGTGTGTGTGTGTGTGTGTGTGTGTGTGTGCTCAGATACAGCTTCTGAAAAAAAAATAAAGAATAAAATATGAATTACTAAATAAACAATTAAGAAGTTCCCCATACATTAAGACTTACAACAAAAATTGCAGTGGTGCGTCCCGTGCAACGTAAACTCCCATCCAATCAGATTGAATTCTGTATTGATGACGCAAAAAATAATAACGGTAGCTTCACTGGAATTATTTAAAACTGAAGTAACGAGCCAATTTTGTAAAAATGAAAAAAGTACTTGAGTACAGTTCCCATCTCTGTGTAAAACAGATGTTTACGCTGGCAATAAAACAAAGAACTAAACCTTTATTATTACTGAGACAGTCCACTTCCACTGACTGTACTTACTGTACTTTAGGCACTTACTGGGTAAATGTTACAACCACATCACAACCGTTAGAATTATTGGCTCTTCTTCAGAATCTTTTGGAAAGGAATAACCCACCCTGACTTAAGACAAGGCTGCCATTTTAGTTTTCCTTAACTATGTTTGATATGAATCATGTACTACAGGTCAGGATATTTAAATCTAAACTTAAGAATTCAGTTTTGCCTGACACACTTCCCTCAACTGTATTGCCACACAATGACCAGCAGAGGGCATTTAGGGACTGCAACTGACAGTTCAAGTCAGGGGACCCTGTATTGAGATGGAATAACAGGTCCAGGTCAAAAAGTGCCCTAAAACTTTGTTATAATAATGTTACAATTGCCTCGATTATCAGATAGATGGGGTTATATCATAGGCATAAGTTTGAGTGGGTCAAATGTTTATCACAGAAACTGTAATATGTGACCTCAATGGCATTTATTGATTTATCCTATGAAGAAATCTTAAAATCCTAAAGAAAGACATCAGCCTATACATTAGATTTACAAAGGGGTCAAATGGGTAAAGATATGGTGATTTTTTAATTTACAACACTAAGTCCTCACCACAAAAATATTTACTAAGTTATCAACACTGCGTGTTTCTTTATGTTGGGTAAATCATCTTGAACAAACCTCAGGTTAAAAGGAAGAAACCTAGCAACATGGAGACCAGATGGTAACAACACACCCATATAAAATGACAGGCATGCACCAGACAAACAGGAAATACCAGCTCCACACTGGGACAGGTACACGGGAGCACTACCAGAGAACGTGACCTGACTAAGGCTTATGGCTGACATCAAAATACCAAAAGACTGTCAATTGTAAGGCACTAAAGTAAAATAAAATGATAGATATCTGCCTGATTTAACCTTTAACAATATACATTTGCTTTTTATTTGGCTCAGAAAAGAACATTAAACTGTTCGAAAACCCCTAACATAAAAGGCCTCAAGCATTCAATGCAGTCTATTTAGACTGGGCTAGCTAAGAAATTAAAAGGCTTAACTAAAAGAGATATGTGAAACTACAAGTGCCTCTCTTTCACACTATATGGGGAGTGTCCAGCGATAAAACATTTGTACGAACAGGTTAGGATGGAAGAAGGTTTGGGCTTCTGCATATCAAACAGCACTGGATTAATATATGTATTTCAAATCAAGTACAGGCTAACATTTGAGGAACAGTATGTGTCTCCTGGCATTCATTATGCTGGTGTTATTAAATTTAAAAAAAAATGTAATCACCCCCCTATCAAAACCGATTTGATTTATTAGTAAGAACCACTTACATACAGTAAAACCACTACATGACTAATGCAATTTGACCATTAGTGGACTGGTTCCTATGACATTGAACATTTTTTTTAAGTATTTTTTTCTATTTGCAACAATAAGGAAGCATGTTTTCAATTAGATTACATTTTAGTTATTTATACATACATGCCTGATGTTTATCTTTATTGTACAAGTATGACGTGTATCTTTTGTCTTTGGTATGTTTTATAAGCATTTATCTTCCTTCTCAAGGGCAAAAATTACCTATTGTACTTTAGCGGTTATTATTCACCAAAAAACTACAAACAAAACTACTAACTACATACAATGAAAATGAGGCCTTTGGGTCTGGGGTCTCTACGTTACCGCCATGTTCTTTCTTGAACACTTTCTCTTGCTACTACTGGAAAGGCAAAGCAGCTTACCCGAGCTTCCTTCGGAGGCTTCCCGGGTTTCTGAAGCTCCGAGATCTCGCTGAGGTTTTTCTAGAGACAAACACAAGAGTACACATCAGCACATTTTCTCCATTTATCCATGTTTCATCAATCAGGGTTCTCACACCTTCTTAAACATCAAATTCAAGGAAACAATGTGGCACCAGCACGAGACACGTGTGCAGACAGCAGAACTTAGCCTATTTATTACCATTCAAATAAAAATTCAAAATAACTTAAATTATATTCCTACACAAAATATATAAAGCCAAGCACTTTCAATGATCCCATATCTATTTATGTCTATTTTCAAAAACTTTCAAGGCACTGATTTTTTATAGTCAAATTCACAAACTGTCAAGGATTTAGCAACAATATGATCATCTGTTCTTAACACCCGTCCCCTTTAGAAGCCACTTACTGGTAGGTTTGAGCAATTGTCCAGATACACTGCGAGCATGGCACAAGCAAGGCCGTCTGTAGACTGGAAGAGAGCAAAACATGATGTACACCACTGACTGACTGCTGGCCCAATAACTCAAGTAAGTTGATCACAGGGTCAACCTACAGGTAAGATAGGCCCAATCCCAAAGTCCGGACTCACAGACTTACAGACTTTGGTGCTCGTTCTCGCAAAATTCGTAAGGGCTTAGGGTTGTCCTAATGTTGAATAACAAAGGGCGTGAGGGTTTGAGCACACACTAACTGAGCCCTTTCCGTGAGTCTGCATCGACGCAGATGTCACCAAAGGGAATTACCCACAGTTGAAAGCGTTGTGACGTTAGTACCGCAGAGACCATTGGGAAATCTGGAAATTACAAAAGGTAAACAGCACAACATGTTCCACAGATCGGACCTGTTGTCCAGCTTGTAAAACAAGAGTTTCAAAAATGTTAAATAAGCCAGCCATCTCCTGTGCCTTGGCCGTGTGGAACAAACTTAAAATTAAAATGCTATAGTGCTTTAAAAAGGCGTCAATTTTTTTTACCGCAAAATTGACTTTCTTTTTGGCCTGGCAAACTTTGTAGTTTTTTTCACATGCTGTCTCAGCAACTTGTAAAGTTTGAAAAATACAACACTTGATCTAGCTAGACCAGAAACAAAACAGGCACACCGTTTGGGCTTGCGAGCCGGCCAAAGAGTAGTAACGTTACGTTTTGAGTGGATGGCGAGCCTGAGACGCCAAAATCGACGCCAATAAGAATCTGAATGGAAAGTTTGCTTTTTAAAAGTTGCCAAATGGTTCCATTGACAAGACCAAAGTGATCTGTGTGTTTTTTTGTTGTGAACTGAGCTTTAATCGCAGCACGTCCAGTCTGAAATACCACTTGATGGCCAAGCACACAGCTGATGGGAATTCTCCCCCCCGATTAAAGTATTTTTTTCACTCTTTTATTGATGGACAGTGTTACACTGTGTGACAGATTATTGGCTCCAAGTGAGAATGCTACGTGTGAAATTAACCACTACAGTAGGCTATATGCCAATGTTGTTTAAAAAAAAAAAAATATTTGCACAAAGCAAGTCAATCCACTCTTCCATGTTAATAAGATCATTAAAATGAAGAAAAAAAATAATAATGGGACAAATTTAAGTCAAGGGACATTTATTATAATGAAAACGTGTGATTAACCGCGATTAAAAATGTTAATCATTTGACAGCACTAAAAAATACCCCAACCACCAAGTGTCAGCAACATCTTTGTTATTAAACATCGCCAAGGTAACATGTGACCTTGTGAAGTGTTCCAATCCCATTCATGTCTATTTGAGCCCATGTGGCCTTACACACTAACTCACTTCGCACCTGAGATCAATTGAGTCTGTGAGTCTTTACTCATCAGTGCTCGCTTTGGGATTGGGCCGTAGGCACCCTTGTGGCCAGAGGATTGACAGGTAGAATAACAGCTTAGTCATAGTGAATATAAATATTAATGATAATTCTGATGGAATAAATGTAAGAAACAATGAAGCTACCTCCCTCAGCAGGCTGGGGTCACACTTAAGGGAAAACCACTGGAGCTTGAGATGAACTTCTCCCTTCTGGATCCCTTCCAGAGTAAACCACTGCAACAGCGAGAGAGATTACTCAACATGACATTCACACGAAGACGGCATTCAAACAGAAAACAGTGAAAATGGTTAGTAGGAAACTGTACCGCAATCTCCTTTAGTGCCGGTATTGTGCCGGGAATCGGTCGTCCGCCAAAAAAGATTGCTGGCTGCAGGAGCCCCCTGTGCTCTGGATTCTAACCAATCCAGTCCTTTTTCCCACTTGTCAAAAAGTTATTGCAGCCCCTACTGTTGGTAGTCTATATCCACGACGCTACACTTCCAGGATTGCTCCACTGCCGCCAGAAGTTCCGCCGGATTTTACCAATTTAGACTGGATGTCCCTCGCTTTCAACTTTCTTTGTGTTGGAATTCTAACCTCCGGGTCAACTCATAAAGACTTTGGCTAACTGCTCCTCAGATCTCTGCAGGGTAAATCCAGACAGCTAGCAAGACTATCTGTCCAATCTGAGTTTTCTGTTGCCCAACTAAAACAACTAATAACCGTACACATGTTCCACCAAAATAAAACCTGCCAAAGCTATTTTGCAGAGGCACCAACATTATTTCCGGGCATTAGCGCCACCCAAGACAATTGTGATTGGTTTAAAGAACTGCCAATAAACCAGAGCCTTCGATCCATTTTCTCCCTTTGGGACTCCCTTTAATAAAAAACGATAATTTTACATCGCAGGGAGTTGCTGGTCTACCACTGCCTTGATGTTGGTGACTTTTAAACACTTAAAGTCTCCGTGGGATTGCAAGACTAGGGGACAGCTAGTTGGACGCGTGCACTAAATTATTTCAATAAAGAAACAGGTAAATTCTCCTTGACACAATGCGTTCAAGAACTGTATGCTCGTCCAGTCTCAATCACCTACACCTGTGCTGGAGAGCTCAGCTATATGGCTGCCCACGCACCACCCGGTATACAAGCATAATATTGACACATAAAACATTGCATGGCTGTACATTTTCACTAAGAGGTTATTTATACCTCGAGAGATTCATGATATCATTCATAAGGCGTACATCGGACAGATTATAGCCCATCCCGTACTTTTAAACTGTTAAAATACCTTTTAAAAAGGGTCAATACATCCAGTAACATGCAGTTGTCCAACTAAGTTGTGGACAGCTCTAACAGAATGCACACGCTCTCACAGACGGCAATCTCTTTTTGGCACAACACCGGCAAACATTTTTTTGAGTTTTTCCTATTGCAGAGAAAACACTGTACTTATTTGGCACACAGCAATTCATTCATTATTAAATATTGTTTTTCCACAATATGAAATAAAAGCTCACCTTATCCATTTCTACCTCCTTCTTCACCACTCCCAGATCAAGGTTGTAACTAAGTGATGATGAAAAATCATAACGATGGTGAGTGAAAACCTCACAGCATTTGCGTACAGCTTTCTTTTCCAAAAAGTGTTTGTATAAGCTAATGTCCTGTATATTTACCATGAAGTCGCCATATTTTGGGTTGTATAATGCCTACGTATGGTAGTAAGTAGTGCTTAGAAAATCTTCCATATTTCAGAAACCCTTTATATAATAAGGTGAATACAATACGTGTGCTGTTATTAGATAGTTTTCTACCTTCCAAGGAAGTCGTCTTTATCGGTGTCCTCATCATAAAGCTCCATCTCCAACTCTTGCCCTGGGGCTTCATGGGCGACAAACTGCACACAGATAAAGGACAGGTGAATGTCATTAAATGTCTTTCAGATGGGAAAGTCAATGTTTGGATCTTCGGCCCAGTTCAGCATACGTACTGAGATTTTAACATTTTAAAGGTCCCATGACATGGTGCCTTTTGGATGCTTTAATATAAGGGACTCATTCATATTAAAAAACCTCATAAAGTAACAATTTCATGCCATGGGACCTTAAAAGAAAGACTTTAGCAGATCACACACAGACAAGAGAAACTAGATAATGAACATTACACATGTAAAGTGCATTTAGTACTGCAAAAAAGTAACGCAAGAAAATTGTGTCCTGCTGGAGACAACCTCAGCATTCAAACAATGAGTTGCCAACAGTGATTTAAATAGCTGTTTAATTAAATCTGCAAAAGAGAGTATTATGTCTTTAGCTTTTCACATGCAAGGAATTTTATGAATGTAATGAATGTAAACAAAATGCGAGAGCTCAGTGCCTGGATAGCTCAGTTGGTAGAGCGGACGCCCGTATATAGAGGTTTACTCCTTGACGCAGAGGGTTAAGGGTTCAACTCTGAGCCGAGACCCTTTGCTGCATGTCGTTCCTCCCTCTCTCCCCCTTTTCACTTCTTCAGCTGTCCTATCAATAAAGGCTTAAAAATGCCCAAAAGAAATCTTAAAGGTCTAGAATGAAAGGCCTAGAAAGGCCTCACAAATGTTCCCTCTCTCGCCCGCTCCTGTTGCTTTCAATGCTCTATACGTCTCTGTCTTGTTACCTACTGTGAGATTGACTACTGTACCGCGGGACACCCGCAGCAATCACTTGTCAAAATTTGTCACCCTCTAATGTGCTCTCACATCACCAAGTAGACAATTTGCACCTTCTTGGGATAAACCCAGAAAAAAATGAATAGAAAAATCGATTTTAAGCTCATCCAGAGGCTTTGACAGGAATGTTACAAGGTATGTGTGTTACTTCTACTCTACCTCGTACACTTCATTCCAAATGGGGTTCAAAGTCTCTTTGATGGTTTTGCTTTTAAAATTCCGGTTGCCCACTCGAAGTGTTGCATAGGGGTCTGATTTGCCTTTTATCAAACCCCTCATGTATGTGTCCATGGCCACCAGGTCTCTGGCCTCCAGCAAGTGGACCCTCACCACACCCTGAGGAGACGACAGGGAGAGATTCAACTTATAGTTTCACATGAAAGAAAAACACACAGAAAAAGGTGTACCTAGGGGAGAGCCGGGACAGTTGAAACACTTTTTAAATTAAACGTCATTTACAAGGTCGTATCTCACTGAAAGCTAATATTTTGTCACTAGCAACCTACACGTGTCATCTGTCAAATTTCGGCAGTTGCATTTTCAGCTTTGGACAAAACAAAAAAAAAGGAATTATTACAACAAAAGTGGGATGTGCGTAATGTTTCATCTGTCCCTCCTGGACGGGACAAAGGAAACGGCATGCGGGGATGAATGAAACATACAGTTTGAGCCATATAACCTTCCCACAACTTTCATATTTTACTATATATGATGGATGGCACTTTCAAAAGGTGTTATTTTAGATAGATTGATCAGGCCTACACGTCTTTGTGAATGTCTGTTAACAACTCATTGTCATCATCGTGAAGCGTGTATGAAGCGGTTATTGATTGATTAATATCATGCACTGTAGATGATTCTGCCGTTCGTATAGCTAGAACAGTAGGTTTCTCCATTTATAGCATGTTTCACTAGGTTTTTATGTGGGTTAGACCACTGCACATCCAAATACCCCCCCCCACAGCCGTCAGTCTCCCTAGGATAACATGGGAAAACTCAACTCCCCCTACCTGGCGGGCCCAAATATATTTTTAATCTTTCTAAAACTGCTTTTCCATTTCTCACCTCCAAAAATTATTGTATGAATACAGATATTTTTGCGTTTACTTAAAATCCATGGAGTTACAGCCCGGTTGGGGACAGTTGAAACAGCTGTGAATATGCCATTCCAGCCTGTTTTGCTTCCCATGCAAACAAGCATGCAATATGAAAGTCTGGGATTGTGGAGAACACTAGATGATCTACTGAATAACCCTGAAGTCAAACCTTTAAATTAAAAAACAGTTATTAGTAATAGAAAAAATGTAACCGCTGATGAAGTTTACCATCAAAACGTGTTCATCGGCTGCAACTCCGTGAAAAAAGGAAATAACAGGGAGACTTTGGCTGATAGAAGGAGGTTAACATGCTCTATGTTTTGAACTAAGGAAATCTGTCTATCATCATTGCACTTGGAGAAAACTGGAATGTTTCATCCGTTCTGCGTCTCAATTATCCTGGCTCTCCCCTGCATATTAAAAATGTGATAAAGAGAAACCCATACTTGTCTAAACATCCAACTTTTAACAGTTTTATTTGTTTTTAGTAGGGAACTTGTATCCTAAAATGTACAATGATGTAGGCCTACAGTGTTTTAAAATACAAGAGGATGCTGCAGGTGATAGCAGATTAATCTGTAAAAGGGATTGTACATCTTACATACTCGAGGGAGTGGGAACCTCATCTCATCAGTTTTGATCTGGTCAATGAGGGACACGCACATGCGGTTGGGCAACACCATGAGGGAGGAAATGGTGTCCATGATGGTCTGCTCCGACAAGGAGCTGGAAGGGGACAGATGGGAGGGGGATCAATAAGATTCCAACACAGGGGGTTGGTCGTTATAACACATTTTTTTGGGAAATCTAACCTGAATGCGGGGCTGTCCAAAAGGTTGGTTGTGCCAGTCCAGTTGATGTTTAGGGTCTTGGAAAAAGAAAGCATGTATTAGAGTTTTAAACTTGGCAAATGACAGCTTAATTGAGGACAACAAGGTCATGAATAGATCACTTACTGGGCGGCGCATGAAAAAATAGGTGACTCCTCCCACCAGTGGTGCTTGACCAATAAGAGGTTGCAAAATGACTCTCAGCATCCCACTGAGCTGGAAGATTCAGAACAGTTTTTACAAGCCTAAACACACTAAACACATATACAATGCAGTAGGCATGGAGTGTTGCTCGGATGTGTTGAGAGTATCCCTCTCAGCTCTTCAGTTTGGGGATCCTAGTGTACACAGGTTGGAGGAAACTAAGCCACTCGAGAGGGTGAAGTTCAAAAGCCTTTTGTATTTTCTTAGCCAAATAATGAAAGCATGCCAATGCGGTTTGGCAAAATTTTGGACTTGGCCAAGAAAATATTAAAAGGCTTTTTTTAAACTTGAACCTCTCAAGTGCCTCAGGTTCCTCTAACCTTTTTCCAAAAAACATCCGATAAAGATAAATGTAATTCAGAGAAGGCAGAAAAAAATGAGATGCCCACTTTAAGTCCTTTGATACCAGCTGTGACTGGCGGCTTCACTACGGCGTTGATGTTCACGTCACCGTCATAACTGCAAAGTAAACAGTGCTGGTGAGACGCAAAATTAGTAGGGCTCTTGTTCAGAGCTCACAGTCTCGGAACAGAAAACACATCCCACGCCAAATGACAAGACAGAAGCAGTTATGACGCGAGGAATGTGGCTGACCAACCTTATATGCAAGTCCAGGACCACTTCCCTTTGATCCACCTCATGTGTGTATGCTCTCATTCCAGTGATCTTGAGAGGCTGGAAATTGGGAAACAAATTAAAAAGGACCTCCTCTTCCATCTTTAATGAGACACTGCACTCTCATGTGTGACTGCGTCAGTTCTACCTCTAAATCCCATCGGTGTGCTTTGTTTTATGAAAAATGTAGCCAGTAAAATATTTGGTTACCATTTGATGGAACCTAGTCATATTCATGAGGATTTAAATGGCTTTAATTATGGAGTATGGAGGACAAATGTAAACTTACTACGTTTCCGAAGTGGATCTTGGTAAAAGTGAACATTTTGAGCGCAGGGTTGGAGAACCTGATAGCTGGCTGGATATTATTTCTGAGGAGCTTGTCCATGTACATCCCAAAGAAAGGCCAGGCCTGCTCCAACACCTGAAGATGCAAAGCAGAACAAAGCAGAGCATGTGTAAACCCCTTGATTCCACACCTGAAGCAAACAGCACGTATAATTGCACTTGTACTTTTAAATAAAGGGAACACTTGAAGGTGATATGCATCAAACTAAGGCTACTAAAACTTTGTCAACATCTGTTTTAAGGATACATTCGTTTGTTGCTGTTGACCTCATCAGAAAAGAAAACTATCAATTAGTTGACGGGGAAGCAGGGACACATATGACCTTTATTTTAAACCTATTTTTTGAATATTTTCACCGTTTTATCTTGCCATCAGACAGCCTTTTCCGGCGGGGAACTGAAGCCGTTGTGTCCACCTAGGCTCTGTTCAAAACCACCAGACCTCTTTTGACAAAAACAGTCATTTTACCTTGTGGAACATGAAGTTGCTTGTATACCTCTGCCTTGATCAATTAGTTCATAGTCTTTATCCACAAGGTTCCACTTCCAGGATTGTTCAGGTGCCGCCGGAAATTTAGCCAGATGTCCTTTTTTTTTCGGCCGGATGTCTGTCACCTTCCACTTTCTTTGTGTTGGCATTCTAACCTCCAGGTCAACTTATGAGTACTTTGGCTAACTGCTCCTCAGATCTCTGCAGGGTAAATCCAGACAGCTAGCTAGATCTGTCCAATCTGAATTTGTCTGTTGCATGACTAAAACAACTTTTGAACGTACACATGTTCCACCAAAACAGGTTCCTTCCTGAGGCTATTTTGCAGAGGTGCTGTTATTGTGTTCGGGGCTTAGCGCCACCCATGACGATTATGATTGGTTTAAAGAAATGCCAATAAACCAGATTGCTGTGTGGACTAGTCAGACCCTCCTCTGCAGCGCTGTGGAGGAAGGTCTGGCAATGCAAGACTAGTCATGTGCGACTTTGGTGAATCCAAAATATCCCTTTGAAAACAGCTAAATCAAAAAAGAGCTAATTGATCAAGGCAGCGGTAAACCAGTAACTTCTGTGTTCGGTGGGGTAAAAATGTGAATGAATGCTTCTGTCAAAGGGAGTCTGGTGGCTTTGAAGAGAGCATTGATAACGGCTTCATAAAGCACTAAACAGCTTCTAAATATAGTCAGTACTGCTGCCTGCTTCTCCAAACCATCCCTTTAACACCCTGTGCACCCCAACTATTTTTGCATTTTTGTGTACATTGAATGCATTCCAATGCAGGCCATCAGCCCTATATAGTGGTGGCACTATTGGTGATGTTGAGCACTGGGTCCATAAACCAGAAGCAAAAATCAAAAGCACCAACTTCATTTAGCAGGTTCAAGAAATCAAAAAGTTGTAAGATAACTTTATTTTGATACTGTACCTTGTTAACCCAGCCAACTTTCTCAATCTCAGGAAAGTGGACCTTTAAGAAAGAAAAGCATGATAGTAAAGTTAGAAGTGGGTTTGAAATTATTTTTCCCATACCCAGAAAACATACAGTAGTGGCATGCAGGTTGGTGGTGATGCAAGGCAAAAATCCTGTCAGTAATTATTAATTATCTTTCATGCAAATTCCTTAATTTTTGACCAACCATTTTTTAAGTCACTCACATGTATCGAAACCAATGTACATTGACAATTGAAAGAATATAAAAGTTAACCCCATTGTAGTTGTCGTTGTAGTTAATCAAGCAAATTCTTCTAAGAAGCTTATGAGTTAAAGGTCCCATGGCATAAAAACATTTCACTTTATGAGGTTTTTAACATGAATATGCATTCTCACAGCCTGCCTATGGTCCCCCAGTGGCTAAAAAATGCCAATAGAGCCCTGGGTATCCTGCTCTGCCTTTGAGAAAATGAAAGCTCAGATGGGCCGATCTGGAGTCTTTCTCCTTATGAGGTCATAAGGGGCAATGTTACCTCACCTTACCCTGATTTGCTCCTCCAGAGAATTCAGCCCACACATGAGAGAGAGACATCATGGCTTTCAAATAAGTAAAGTGGCAGTTGGTCAAGGCCAGATCCCCAGCTTCCACCTCAAAAGCTACCAACTCAGAAAAGACACATGCTAAGGAAACCTCACTGTGGGACTGGCTCTAGTGGCTGTAATTCTGCACCAAGGCTGAATTTTGGGAAAGAGACTTCAGATACAGTATTAGGGGACAACTAAGGTCTATATAAAAGAGACTTCAGATACAGTATTAGGGGACCACTAAGGTCTATATAAAAGAGACTTCACATACAGTATTAGGGGACCACTAAGGTCTATATAAAAGAGACTTCAGATACAGTATTAGGGGACCACTAAGGTCTATATGAAAGAGACTTCACATACAGTATTAGGGGACCACTAAGGTCTATATGAAAGAGACTTCACATACAGTATTAGGGGACCACTAAGGTCTGTAGAAAAGCATCCGAAAAACACCATGGCATGGGACCTTTAAATTAGTCAACATGATTCAAATGAGAAAATAATCAAATGCCTAAAACGGATTGTGGCTGCATCTCTGAAATATTCTGCACATGTTTCTGTAGTAGTAGTATTTTTTATTAAGGCTTACCAAAGCTTCTTTGCAGCATCAAAACAATGGACTGTTCCAGAGGTTGGGAATCATGTTCTAAAAAAGAGCAACTGAGCATCTATCCAAATAAAGTACCATCAGTGGCTTCTGCCTAAGATGCAAACAAGGGAAAGCTTTTCCAAACCTCACAAGAGCACATAAAAAAAACTATAAATGGGGTCCAATAACATCCATTGATTTAACAGAAATGTGCATATTTTAAAATTAAACCATGCATTGTATGGTTCAAAACCTGTTTTGTGACACGCACAAACAAGCACACATAAACAAAACATCCCGAAACTAGTCCTAGTGTAGGACATGTCACACTCTCTGTTGCCTTGAAAACACTACACTTCATTTGCATGACAAGGCAGACTGGTGCTGAACCGGGCTGAACCTCCCATACAACCCGGCCAAATGTGCTGTTATTTTGCAAGAGGTTTCGTCTCTCTACACACCACCACGCCCAATCAACCAGTGACTCATCATGGGAATGAAGAAGGTTGAGATCTTGAGAGGGATTCTTCCAATATCACTCAGAGGAATGTTATATACACAATAGATTACTTTTTAGTTAGTTTCTGGCACATCACTCTCTTGGAGTGTGCACTGTAAAAAATGCTCTGTTATAACTCCTCGATTGAGAATATTACTGAAGTATGTAAGTTTCATCAAGAAAATGTACTTAGTATTAAAAGTAAAGAACTATCCTAACATTATATAAACTGGAAACGATCAAAGCAGTTTTGTGTTTAATGGTCTTATCATTTCAGCCAGACTTGGATATTGTTGGGTAGGCTAGTTCAATTTAGAATTAAACATTGTTTTTATTTTATGTGTTTTGTGTGCAGAAATCTTCATTTGTAAGGTAACTAAAGCTGTCAGGTTAATGTAGTCCTAGTGGTGTAACGAGTATCGTTCTCTAGGAAATGTAGACGAGTAAAAGTAGAAAGTTGTCCTAGCAAGAAAAGATAAGACCTGGAAGTAAATAAGTAGCCTGCCTAAAATGGGTACTTAAGTACAGTAGCCTAGAGTACACGTTACATTCCCCTACTGCACTTGTATTTCCTTGACTGACCCATAAAAACAACTTTAAATCAGTGACTTCAAAAACAGCAGACACAGTCTTGACTGGAAAGTTGCTGAGACCCATCACTGCCTGGATGCTGAACTTAAGTGCCCTTAAGCAAGGCAGTTCTCACCTATCGCCCCAGCAAAAGCTGCTCGGTGACAAACAGTAGACATTTGTCAGCCTAGCACATATTAGCACAGTACATACCCATGTTGCCATTTGTAAGGCACTCGCCAGCTCCTTGTTGACCATATGGGTTTCATTGTCCACAAAGTCGATGGCGGTTCCGATTCGGGTGTCTTTCCACTGGCGGTTTTTCTTCCACCAAGTGGCCAGCACCATGCACAGCAGCAACCAGCTGATACTGAGGCCCAGGTATCCTGTCAGATACACGGGGTAGAAGACGAGCATGGCTTTGCCAAAGTACATCAGGAACTCCATGATGATGCGGTTGACAGCGGAGGAGTTGAGCTGCTCTGTGCTGCCGTGGATCGACAGGCTTTCCCCGAGACCCGCTCCCACGCCCGGGTCCATCTGCCCGGCGGATGCCATTGGCTCGGACTCCCGCTGGATCCTGGTTCCTTAAGTCCAAAGGAGTTTTATTTCGGTTCAGATTAATTTCGGTTCACCTTTCTAAAGGGAAACAAAACAGGGAGGCCAGGCTACTGCACGCGCCATACGTGCAGTAGCGAAATCACTTGTGACAGTCCTAAAACTTCCGTGTTTGAAATTTCCAAAAGGCAGGTAGGGTAGGCACACCTGTGGCCGTGGGTGGGGAGTGCGATCACTAAAAAACAATTCCACCCTAAAAATGAATGCAAAAAAACTATCTTATGTTATAGGGGCATGTTTGTATTTTGAGTGTTACTGATGTGTGTCTGTAGCTCTGTTTCAGAACCACACACACCCCTTTATGCCAATAAAAATAAAACGCCTAAAAGGAACATCTTGTCTGCATTCTAATCGATGCCCCCCTAGCGGCCACAACCTTAGACCAGCCAAATATCCAGTCCTCCCCAATCACCAAAACAATTACAGGCTATGGTGAATGTTATTCTGTGAACGTGCAGTTTTTCATATGATTTTGTTACCGTAAATGACTTTGTGGCTGCGCCAATCTTCAATAAACCATCGTCATAGATATGATAGTAGATCAGCTGTAGCCTAGTATCATTTCTGTTATCTGCGAAGACCAAAGGCTTGACCTTTCACTATCTCGGTAACGAGACAATCAGGACATCCCTGGAGATAAAAGTCAGAGGGAAATGATGCAGTGAGACCTACAGATGGAGCCAGAGTCCAGCACAGAACCCAGCCTCATTTTAATAAAGCTGTGTAACAGTAAGTCTGTGATTTCCTGGCCTGTCTGTATACTACCGCCTCACACAAGAGGAACAATAGTCATGCATGCTCTGTTTAGGACAACGAAGCTCTTAAACTTTAAAATTTCAAGACCTAGAAAGCTGACCCTTTATGAAAGTGTTTGAAAACGTGTGAACATAAATGATCCTGATTGAGGTGATGCACCTGAAGATATCATTTCAAAGTACAGTATTCTAAGGAAACTTTTTTTTTGCTGATTCGTTTTATATTCCCTTGGTAAATGTTATTATACAAGAAAACTACTTATTGCCCAGTACTAGAAATAAATGATAAACTAAATTGCTTTCAGAGTTAAAATCGAACCATGATTCAACATCAGGTGATAAAATATTCTGTAAATAAACAGGTGTTACATGTAAAAGTAATGGAACAATAGTTAAAAAACGTGATAAGCAGGCTTTTTCCTTTCTTATTAATGTATGTGTTTAGGTTGTATTTGTTCCTGTACAGTATGGACATTTCAAATTTTCTTTTAAAAATATACTGTATATATTCAAATGGTTATATAAAACTAGAAACAAAATAGTGAAAACAATGGTAGTGAACAGGGTTTAACATAGATACAAAGATATGTAAAGAATAGGTTTGTTCTAAATAAAAATGGGTTTTGACGGTTGAACACAAATACATATACTACATATATCGAAAACAATCAACACAGTGTGCTTGTATTAACTTTTATTTGTACATGGTTGTTTACTGGGACAGCGGTAAACTTTCAATTTTGCTTTTAAAACCAAAAGTGATTGTTAACCTTAGATACACGTGCATACGCAGACGAGTTCTTATTATCCCGTGATTTCCTGGAACAGAGCAGGTACTTTCCAGCAGCCTCCAACATACCACTAACAGTGTGAAATGTTCAGTTCAATTACACAGTGCATAACATATGGGCAAATATGTGTTTCAACAACCCTCTCATTGTCCTTTCATTATTTGAGTTGTTTGGCTTAACTATTCTGTAGTATGATAGAGATATGTTCAAGGCACTATATCCCACTATTATTACCTCCATAACTGACCCTGGGATTATTACAGGTTGCTTGTAAACTAAATTATATAACAGAAGTATCAACCAAATGTCAAAAAAATGAAGAACATGACTTAGCGGATGATTCATAGCAAACACTTATTTATGTTAGGTGTATGTAAGGCAGAGTCAAATGTAAGGCATTTATATTGAGTTAAGGCTCAGTGCATGGCTGTCACTTGAATGTAATCAAATATTCAGGATAAGCATGGTTGTCGTGGAAGATAACAAACATGGAGGGTCTGGCCACGTTGTCCACGACACTGTCGTACTTCTGAACGGAATTGGCGGTCTTGGCCGGCGGCTCGATCATGTGTTGTTGTCCGAGGGTGAAATCCCCGGTTAGTACTCGACAGAGGTACATGCACTTCTCCCCACTTTGATTCGGCTTGGAGTAGGTGTTGGAGGCAGAGTAACTAGCATTGACAGCAAAGTATGTGCCATTGCCATAACAGGCAGCTGGAAATGCAAAATGCGAAGTTAATCTCTGAGGTGGTTCCGTTTTCTTATTCTTTATTTTGTCAAAGTAAATATTCAGAAATAACAACTGTAGTATTCTAAACATCCATTAAAATTAAACTGGGACGGTAACTTTTTTCTAAATACAGGTTTCTTGTAATTGTTGTAAAGCAACTGAGGTACAGTATGACCAAACCGATCCTAAAATACTACTATTATTACTAATCAATACTAGTAGGGGGGCTGTATCACACAGGACTTATTACAGGATGAGGACATTTTGGGACTAAAAAATGTCCCATGTTTTCAACTTAAACTTCTCACCGTTCTTTCCTGCGTAACTCCGGTTGAAGCCGTGCTCGTTGATGTAGTTCACCGTGCTGTGGCAGGTACCATGGAAGAGACGTTTCTCGTTGTTCTGATGATTGTTTCTCCGATCCATGTCACGCTTCTTGATCTGTAGACTCTTCCACAATACAGGGTTCTGGATCCTCTCGATCTAAGAGGAGGGAAGAGTACATCATTAAGTGTCTGAGTTTATGTCTATTACATTATCTGTTTGTCCTGTATCATGGATTTTTAATACAAAAAAATTGATGTATTTTTAATGTCAATGTCAATGTATATACATAGCAAAGTATAAAAACAACTGGGTTGACCAAAGTGGTCCAAAAGGTTAAAACAACAATAATTCAACAATTGAATACAGAGTGCATCGCAAAGTGGAATAATTCCACTTGACCAGCACTTTTGAAGTAGATTTGAAAAATAAAACACAAATAATTCCATACACTGAGTCCATGGTGAATGCAGTCTACCTTAATAACGGTTTGTTTGCATGTAGCCTGGAACAGATTCAGAACTTCATTGTGCTCCGTCGTCCCGGCAGCGATGGGGACAGCATGACAAGAGACGTTGGCTGGCATTACGTCCCAGTACTCAGGCATGTCTTCATCTAGTGGCATAACAAACAATTTCAGTTTTTGCAAAACAATTTGTTATTATATATAATTATTTTTTTCAAACAAATAATATATATATAATAAATATACTGTATATACAGTGTTCATTCATTTCTGGTTTACTTATTCTGTCTGGTCCCCCTGTGTTATTGTTGATGTTAGGCAGGACACAGAAGCACGGCTGCAACAAATAACATGTTTCTACTTATCAGAGGTTACAGGTAAGATACCTTTTAGTTTGTCAATGCGCTTTATCTGCAGGGTGCGTCCCTGGTTATCAGTGGCTGGTCCCTTTGGCATGGTGACTGTGTAGTCTTGACCCTGGATTGTAACTTTTACATTCGACAGCTGCTTTTCCAATGCTTGCTCAAGATTGAAGTTTCCCGTTTGATCAAAGCTCTGGAACTTTTGCCCCTGCTGCAGGTACTGCCATTCTGCCACTGTGCCCGCCAGCTCCATTTTCTTCATCAGCTCCTCCTCATCCCTCGTCACCCTCAGCATCTTATGGATCTCGTGGCTGGCTTTGAGCACGTCCTTGCTGAGTCCCTTAATGGTGACTGAGGCCTGGGACATCTTGTTCTCTATCTTTATTGCCACGCCCATGGTCTTCTGGATGTCAACAATGCGCTGGTGGTCCACATCAGAGAAGTTAAGTATGGCGTTGTCTTGAATGCACATGGTGTCTTGCTCGTTGGATAATAGGTCGTTGATCCACTTCTTGGCTGAGTCTACTTTTGCCTTTGTTTCACCGCAGATGTCAAAGGCAGCAGGGTCCACTTTCAGAGCCTCAATGACAAAATCACCCTTTTTCTTTGGCTTGTCATCACTTCCACTAATGAATAATGCTGCAAGATCAAATTCCAAGATCAAAATCCAAAAGTAACATTTAAAAATGATAATGGTTTGAAGAATATGAACACCAAAATGATTCTCGGCATTGTTCTTACATTTGATTTTGGAGCCAATGGATCCCAAGAACCCTCCTGTACCTTTCGGGTCAGTGGCTTCTCTTTGTTGCATACTGTTGCAGAAGTCTTTTAGCATGGGTGGCTGGAAAATAACTATCCGAATCGTCTTCAGGGGGCCGGATGGGTACTGGCTCAAGACATCAACCACTGCATCTAACATAGCATCTGCCACTTGTCTTGCCTGCACATTGCCTTGACCTGAAAGTACAGCATTAATTACTTTTGCTACTATTTGTGTGCAGAAGCCCAAAAAGGCACTATCCAAATTTAAAAAAAGACACTGACACATTGAAGAAGCTGTAATTTCTAAGTTTTGTACTGTACATGTACACACGCCCCTCAACCAAGAAAGTTTTAAAGATATACATGCCAAGACTTGACAATTGATTAACGCCACTTCCTGCATAGATCTCACCTGTGCCAATTGCAGGAAATGAGACAGAAGTGTGTGAGTTTTTCACACACATTTGCAGTGCATCTTTCACAACCTTGTTGATTTTTCTTGGGTCCGTCTGTCCAGCTAGGTGGAGGATCTTCTTACACTTGAGGTTGCCTGGCTGGGTTATTATCATGCCTGTGTTGGGCTGGGCACCTAAAGGTGTAGACAATGGATTTCAATGCCTTTGAACCTTTGAACCCACCCACAGTTGGGGTGTGTGTGTGTGTGTGTGTGTGTGTGTGTGTGTGTGTGTGTGTGTGTGTGTGTGGGCCATTCTCAGTTATGATTACAGAATTGGATTAATAAGTAACCCTTTATCCATGTCATTAAAGTTCTAAGCAAGGAGATTACTATACTGTGTTTGGTATTTCTCTTTAAAAAAATGTTTCCTTACTGAGGTTTTGGCATTCTGCATCAACAGCCTGACCAGCTGCATCCATAATGGCCTTTGATACGCCTAGAAGAAAGACAAACACGATAGTGTATAGAAAATCAATAAATAATAATATATAGATAAACAGATATATATATAGATAGATAGATAGATAGATAGATAGATAGATAGTTAGCTACTTTATTCATCCCAAAGGAAATGTTAGTATAATAATATATATACATATATATATTTATTATGTGTTGGCTTGTAGTGGATAGTACTTTTTAAGACATCATACCTCTCGTACTCTCCACTTCATGTACATATTTATTTTAAATCTAAAAAGTCTCTAAAATTATTTTTGCATTGGTGAAACAAGGCTAAGCTATCATTTACCTGACTTAAGAGAGAAGGATTCATTTGTGGAGTTGACGATGACATCACTGGTCTCCTTGGTTATGTCTCCCGTGACAACCTGTACGGCCACACTTCCCATTTTGGTCTCATGCATTCCTGAGCTCGAGACAACTTTAGAGAAGGGACCTTGAGACAGTAGACATGGGAAAAGAATTAACAGTGGTGCAAAAGCCCCTTAAATAACGCTTTTTAACACAAACCCTATTGAGGATTTTCCTCAATAGGGTTAAATTAAAATTACAAATTAGTCTATCGATAAAAAATGCATTACTTCATCATTACTGAATTATTTTTAATCATTCAAATAAAGCAATGTTTTTCTCAATTTCAGCTTTATAAATGCTAAGCTCTGCCTGCTATTCTGCATATTGTTACAAAATAAGTATGTTTTTGTTTGGTGTATTCAGTCTATGTTTCAGTCAATAATTATATGCTGTTTTCCTTACACATTTCAAAATACAGCATTATAATATAATTGCACGTTAAAATGTTGCAACAATGTCGCCTACCTGTACTTTGTGGGGAAGTCGTGGGCAACGGACCAACCAAGGCACTGGGGAACATCTTTGTAAATTCATCACTAAAAACCTGGAGACAGAAGCACGGAGAGACCTGATAACAAAACACTCACAAATACCACAGAACAGAAGAAACACAAACACGGAAATGGCTGCCTCTTTGTCAACAGTGGGGTAGGGGTTAGTTATTATTAATGGTTCATACTTTTATGGTTGGCATTTTTCAATGCATGCCCCGGTCCCTTACTGACACACAACACAATAAGGTTATGTCTATCAATTATTATTCTACAATAATAATTTAAGTCTTGTGCCATCATTGTTTTGTGCACTATTTCAAGTGTATTTCAGTGCTTACAGGCAAATTAAACAAGAGTCAAATCTTTAAATTATAATTTTAAATGAATCTAATGTCAAACCTTGTTTGAGTACTAGGGGCATAGAAGTACTATAGAGCTTGTTTTTCTTTCCTTACCTGGATAGTCCGTGCATCTTGTGAGTAAATGATGATCACAACCTTCTTCAAGTGCTTAGGTTTTTTCTTACTGCTAAACTCTAAGACCTCTTCCAACATCAATGATGCTGCAAGGTCTTTTGGGAAACCCAAGTTTCCAGTGCCGATGGCAGGGAAGGATATGGAGGTCAGACCACCCTCCTCTGCCTTGCCCAGGCAACCCCTGTAAATGTCACTCAAAATCTGGAAGGCAAACATAAATGCTATTAATATCTAGGTAACATTTATCAAAACAACCCCTGCAACAAAGATATGACTTGTGGCCACAAACAGAGCAGACAATAAACTGAAGGCAATCTGTGTTACACAAGTTAGCTAGACAATGTTTTACTATAATGACATGCAGAGAAAGGTAAGAGAAAGAATGTGTAGATCTGAGGTATACATTTGGGATTATTTATTTTTGACCTTTCATCAAATTCCGATTATATATAGAAAATATACATGATGTAAGATGTTACCTTGTCAGCTGTGCCTTGTCCCTTGTCCCAATGAGGTGCAACTACATGAAAGACCTTCTTGCTCTTCAGCTTGCAGCCATCAGTGACAATGATCTCACCGACATTTCCAGTGGCATCATTTTCATCAACCAACTGCTGAAGTTCGGTTCCAGCCATATTTAGGATGGCATTGGAAACTGCCCCTCTGTTCAGTGCAAGATCTTCAAATACAGTATTCACAATCACCTCCGTCTAAGAATATGTAAACAAAATGTTATTAGTTGCATGTTCTTACTTTTACAACATCTTTATTTTTAGATAAAGTAACGGAAGAGTCAAGAATCAGGGCTGTAAGAATCTCACAAAAAACATTCAAGCCCCATTAGACTACATTCAATAATGGGGATACTAAACCCTTGTGTTGTCCTGTAAGTGTTTTACATCAGAAATATGGATTTCTTTCAACCAAATTGCCCAAAAATAACATGGATGATTCCATACAACATTCTTCAGGTAAAATTAATGATAACTTTCGTTGAATTTTTTGGGTGTTTTTTTAAGTCTTATAGAATTTAAATTTTTTTGTTGTTGACATATACCCATCTGTGATCCACTCAACATCCTCTGATCTTAACCATTAGCTAAAATAATTCATAGTTTCTGCCTTTTTAACTAAAAACTTACATATAATTTGATACAAATTAGGTTTGTTTACCATGAATTCCAAGAATAATTGTAAAAACCTATTATTAAACCAGCTCAGTTTTTTTTTTTTTTTTTTTAAGCACCAAAAGCATGGAAAAATAAATCAGAAAAAGAGATTTACAATTTTGACCTGGAAGGTCAAGTTCATGGTTAATGGGAGGACAACACAAGGGTTAAAGGCTAGAGTCTGGAGTTAATGTTACACACTGTGTAAGTAGGTAGTCCCTCTGCATGAATGTTTCACTCTTCAATCAACTGTTACTGTTAGTTAATTGAAATTACCGTGGCATTCTCGATATTTCCTTTAGTGAGAGTGATGTCCAAGCCTTCTTTGGTCCGCACTTGACCCAAGCAGTTTGGGTCAGATCCAGCCTGTTTCCCAGGGGACGACTTGGTAGTCTTGTTGGGTGGAGCTTTTTGAGAAACACTGACACCATGATTTCCAATCTCCTGTCGGACAGCTGCCTCCATAGCCTTAACAGTGTTGTCGTCATTGTTCACAAAATGGATCTTCTTCAGGGCGTTGTCGTCGTACTCATCGCAGTGTTCTTTCACTGCTTTGACGATGGTTTCTGCACACAAATTAAGAGGAAAGCCTTGGTTCCTGCTGATGGCGGGCAAAGCCACAGAGATGCAGCCGTTCTGTGCAGCAAGTTCTAAGCTTCTCTTAACAGTTCTTTTCAACTGAGCCACAGGCTTCTGGGGATGGGCTGGATCAAACTGGGGTCCCACTGCATGGATGACTTTTTTGCAGCAAAGCTGCCCGCCTGCACCAGTTATGACACTATCTCCAGGCTTAAGCTGTCCATTCAAGTTAATTATTTTGTCACACATATCCTGCAACTGAGGGCCAGCAGCATTAAGAAGTGCTAGTGAAAGACCTCCCTTATGTTGCAAGTCCTGATTAGAAGCATTGACAACTGCATGCACAGGGTAGCTGCACATGTCTGCTTTGCAAACGGCTATTTCCACTCCATCAGGTGTCTGAAGCTGATACACAGGCTTAGGTACGTGTCTGTGGGCCGCGTCGTCCTGTCTACCCCTAGTCTCATCAACCAGCTGGACCAGGCAGCCAGTGTCATTAAAGAGTGAGGAAACATACATGGCTTCTTTATCCTGAAAGAACTTCTTCACTCCAGGCATGGGGACTTTTAATCTTTCAAAGAACAAAGAAGAGACCAGGTTTTCCACAAAGGTCTTGCACTCTGTGACATCAACTCTAGAACCACTGAGACAGATGGCCTCCTTTTGGTAAGACACCTCTACGTTTTCTGCCACTTCCTCCAACCAAGATGTTTCATGTTTTTTAATGTATTCAACTATGGCGTTGGCCTTGACCACAACACTTTCTTCAACTTGAGCATTCTGAGTCAAGAAATCATCAAGTTCACGGCTAACTGTTATGACTCTATCCTTGTGGCCAGACACCACCACTTGTTGCCCAGTAGTGTTGATTTGAATTCTTCTGCATGACTTATCGTCAGCATTCTCCCATTGATTGACCAGGTCCTTCCACTCTGGCTTCTTCAGGACATTCATGTCTTCAACATCAGTGTATTGAGATATTAGCAGCCTCCCCAGGTGGTCTGCAGCATCTTTCAGATCTCTGTCGGAAGAAGAAAGGAGCTGCACCCTGTGTGCACTTATCTCAATTGCAGCATTTATTCCATCGGATATAAGGAGGTTATTTATAAGCTCCTCTTGTTCTTCATCCTTCAACAAGTCAAGCACATAGTTATCTATTTCTAAATTCTGTCGTTTTAAGGCCAACGTTGCATCATATATGACTTTGCTTGCTGCCAAAATCTCATCGTTAAAGCCAGTTAGCATCAAATCCGAACTCTCTTTCCTAGATGACATTTTGAGTTCTGGGTACACTTGTAGCAGCTTGTCCTGAAGACCGTCTTGAGACAGGATGTGGAAAATTGACGGCGACACTTTGATCTCTTGGGTCACGCTCATTGTCTCCCTCCTCACCCTTTTGGCAATCTTGTTTACAAGTTCACAAAGAGTTTGCTCTAGTCTGTTGACATCAGCCACAAGACCAACCACTGCTAAGACACCACCGACTTTATCAGGCACCACAACCACATCCTCATTCAGTAGCATCTCTCTGATCTTCTCCTCACACTCTTCCCACACTCTCTCTGGCTCTGGCTGAAGCTTCAAGGATTTGAATTTTGACAGAGCTTGTGCAAAGGCTGACTTTACAGTATCTCTCCACTCTTTGATGATGGCTTCGGCATTCTTTTCCTGTAGTAGTGACGATACGGGGCTCAGGCACACAGTAGGTTTGGTGAGGTTTACACTGCAGAAGTCTTTTGCCAATTGACTGTGAATGCTCTCTGCTGCTGATTGATTGTCATTTAGGTATCTCCAAACAGCGTTGTCAATGGGTTCTGAGACAGCAGCAGGTAGTTTTAGTGAGGGCTTATCTTTTCCATAAAGGGCCGTTCCCAAAGATATATAAAATGGATACACTTTGATCTCTTCCTGCTTGATGTAATGCTTCTTCTTCTTCATGATTTTCTGAACAGCTATGGGTGGGAAAATTCAAATCAATTCTCACATTGTTGAATTTGCTAGAATTCATATACAAAGTGGCAATTTCTAATGACATACAGTACAATATTTAATGTGTATTGTAATTTGCATTACCTTTAAGGTCTGTAAAGGTGATGAGGCCAGATTGCCCTGTTTCCATAAGCACAACTTTTTCCACATCCCCACCTGCATTCTCAAAATAAAGGCGAAGGAGATCTTCACTAATATTTTGCATGTATTCAACCACAACTTGTTTTGTGAGTTCAAGAGGCCGGACTGATAGTCCCTGCTTTGCAAACGGCCTGTTTTCGGGGCATCTTGTCAAGAAATCAGTGTTTTCTGTGAGATAGTGATAAAAAGGTAAGGTAGTTAGGCAGTATCACTTTTAAAACACAAAAAAATAAACAGCGCTTTGTGCTTGCTTTCGTAGCATAAAGCATCAGCCTTGTGGGGACCTTTCTTCTAAAAGGAGTCAAGTTTTATGAGCTGGTCCAAATTTTGTTTGTATCTCAAGTGATGAATATTTTTCCCTGAATCATGCAGGCCTAATTGACAGCCAGCCATAATGTAATAAAGTAATGAGCCAAGGAACGTAACAATCGGCCAACAAATGCAGGGAAAAAGACGACTGCTTGCCTGCAAACGTCATTATTAAAAAACATAGCTTTGCAAATATTTGAATAGGGGAACTATATATGAACTTTGTTTCAAGATACAAGGATTCAAACACAGGCCTGTAACAATTATTAAATTTTTTTTACTTTTTATTTTACATAACTGCCGTTTCTTTGTTTAACCTCAATTAATTGATAACATTAGCTAAGGTCTTGAGGCTTATGACTGGGAATTGTTGACTCTTTTTAGATGTGCAAAATTGTATTTATATAAAAGTCATTATTGGCCAGACTATATATCTTTATTATTTAAAATTTTTGTTGTTGGCTCACCCAAACACGTTCATAGCTACAGAAATGACAAGGGGGGATACAGTTAGTAAAAATATTTCTGAAAATAATGAGGCATGGTTATCTTTATAGGTTGTTTACTTAAGTTATTAAATTATGTGGGTGATCACATAACAGGGATATAACAAAAAGTTGTATCCCGGAATGCATCCAAAACATTAATTTGTTATAAAAAAGTAATAAATCAATTAATATTTTCAGATTTGACTGATTATATTGTTAATTGCAATTATTTCTGATACAATTAATTGTACATTCAAATTTGGAATTGTTACAGCTTTATTCACACAATGCATTTTGGTGGAAAATACTGAATTTAAAAATAACTTTATTTACCAGAAAATTAATTTCAAATCACTTTAATTGTTCAGCGGTAATTTCATAAAAAAGTACATTAATTTGTCAGGTTCTATTGCATTGCTGATAACAAAGTGTATATTCTGGCATATATGGCCCTTGTGTTTACTGCTGGCAAACAGGAGGAATGTTATATTGGTTACTAGTATTTACCATGAGGACACCTCTATGTTCGTCATCTGTGCTGCTGCAGAAAGTCATGGTTGTGGGTAACATTTGTAATAATTGACTTAGCTAGAGCCATCAGCTGTCTATTAATGTATGTCATAAAGTCATGTTTTCTCATGTAATTTCTTTTGCAGCAGAAGCTGTTTTGCGTTATTTCCTAATGAGGGTGAGGGCTGCTGAATATTATACAAGTGCATCTGTGATCGTCTCTAACATGAAAACCTCAACATAAAGTTATCTTTTTGGAAGAACTATTGTATGATCACACACCCACACACACACACACACACACACACACACACACACACTACCTTTTCCACTCTGGAATGTCACCACAGCAGAGGCGATGCCAGGAATGACTTCCAGAGTGAAGCTTTGGCTGGCAGATGAAGAGTCAGGATCCTTTAAAATGTTCTCCACCAGCATCTCCAAAAACTCCTGGTTCAACTTCTCTGGAATATTTTCTAAAACAGCCGAAGTGGAGCATAGCTCTTGGTCTGCGGTCTCATCTTCTCCGCCTTTCGCCTCTGAGTGAACGGCCGCAGGTGTGCCTTCATTGGTGCTCAACTGCTTGTTGATCACAGCAACATTGGCTGTTAATGAGACATGAAGGTTAAGTGACTGAACACACATCCGGTTTGGCGAAGTACTGCAAAAGAGGAAGTACTGCAAACCTGCATTCTATCTGAATTCCAGCAGGGAGCAATACAAAACACACTCTTATTGAGTTATTTAAAAAAGGTGAAAGAGAGAAAGAGGGAGTGCTAGAGAGAGCGGGAAAGAATAAGTGGAGAACCATACAGAGGGAATATAAATTGAAACTAACTGTATTTGTGCTTATGTAATATACTTGTCTGAAAAAAAAGTTAACAAGTGCCCAAATGGTTCAAAGCCCAGTATGAAAGTGTAGCTATCAGTGGAGTTTTTTAATGCATGATTAGAAATCATCAGAAACATTTTTTTTTAAAGTTGATTAACAGCAATAGTTAACAAGCTGTCCTTAAGAAAAATCAAACCTGGAAGATAAAACAAAAAGCTACAATGAGAATAGCTGTAAATAAAGATGGTGGCTTCTTAAGTTTGGAAGGAGACAGTAATCGATCTGGCAAACTCCCAGGTACTGTAAAGAAGATGCTTTTTTCAGGGAAATAAATTTAACCCTGTGCATTTTTTTAGCTGCTGGCTTGTGATGTCTGTTTTCTTGGCTTTTATTTCATTATTACCTGAAAAATTCATGGTTAAATTTGCTACTGCTGCAACAATGTGCGTCTGTGTCATTTAAAACTGTACGTATTCATCTTAGAGATTACTAATTGAGAAGACATATCTTTCTGAGTTGAGGAATGCCTTCCTGTTTTCACGTCAGTATTTTTGAATGGTGGGCCGCAAAATGATCACAGAAAAGTGTTTGTTTAGTGCTGGTTATATCCAGATATATTTATAAAGACAACAGTGGTTAACAACTGAAACTAAGTTTTTGCTCAGTACATACACAACCAAATGATTAACTTGTTATTAGAAGACTACATCTTACCTATGGATAAAACTGACTGCTGTTTATGGAATTTTAATATTAAAGCTACCATAAATTCCATTAATTACATAGGCTACTGTACTACATGAGAAGATGTGGATGTATGTTTCTGTTTGAATCTGTTCAGGTAACAATCCCATATCAAAAATAAGTAAATATTGATGTTTAATCTGATCTAAGGAAACTCACTGTTACAGAGTAAGACACATTTATGTTAAAGAGTACTTACATGTCTTGTTAAGTCGGTCGGATGGAGCTTCCTGTATAGGATTGGAAAGGTATAAAAATGAACCCTGTGTAATAAATGTATAAATGGAATCTCATGCAACCAGTTTCCCATGGCACAATGACCTAAATGTCAGCTCTGGTTTGAAAAGGAATGAGTTTTTGTGTCACGGAGTAAGGTCCTTACACAAGATCCTTCCCATGTTGTTTGTGCTTCTGATTTGGACCTCAAAGATACCCAAAAAGCAAGAACTGATTACATTATAAATCTCAGAATGTGTCACCATCTTAAGTGTATGATTAATCACATGACTACAGTGAAATGGAAGCCGTACAAACTGTTCTCTTTTACTGCTTGCCTCCCACTTATAACAGCCCTGATCAGATTCAGGGAAGGGAATGATCGCGCCAGTCAGGAACATAGACTGTTAATACACAGTCTATGGTCAGGAATGACATGTCATTGCTATTTAATTTGAGGACAGGAGCTGAATGTTATAGGAAACGATGGCAGATTTAACTTGCTTCGTGACCTCCCCTTCCCATGGAGGCCCCCTTAAAACCCAAATGACAACATAGTCTGCTCAGGTGGGGCCTCAAACACCTTTTTTTTTGTACACTGACCTGCGTTGTTGTTGTTGTCTCATCGGTAGGTAAGCGAACTGTCAACTTTAACACGCCTTTATCCAAACTAATCTGATGTTCCTCTTTCCCCAAAACGTTTCGCTGGTCTGTGGGACAAAAAACATTCAACCACTCTCAGTAAAGAAATTGACTTATAATAGTAGTATCAAAACTTTACGTGTTAGACAAGGGAAAGTAGGTAATTGCGACGGTCTAGTTTATCAGGTCCAACTTACCCTCCTCTCTGCGGAAGCGCAACACCGCTGTGCTGCTGCCATTTTCATACTCAACTTCACAGTCGCCACCGTTAGATTTCTTACTTTGAAAATATTTGACTAATTTGTTTTTTAGTCTTGGTATGTTGTTTTCTTCGAGCCGCACGAGCAGAGCATACGAATATGCGTCGGCCATCGTCGCTGGTCCAACAACCTCTGTCCTGCTTTACTTTCAGTTTTGTTTCTTAGGAAATGAAACGGTGACTTGTGTTAATGGCTTTGTCGTCGACGGTGGCCATGAAGTGTTGACGCAGAATGAACTGCAGCTAAAGACAGGACACACGTAACCTATTATTGATGGAAAACCACCCGTCAAATTAAATCAGTACACCTCAACATCTTAACCCCGCACCCTGTACTGTTTCGCTCTCTGCATTTCCTCGTTACTTTCCAGCGTGGTGGGTGAGTATCTTTATATCACAGAAACACTTTCGTTGGTCTTTGAAATTTGTTGAAATTAATATAAGTGTCCAAATACACATTGCACTTAAAGTGTGGACTTAAACCTAGCTAGGTTAGCACAAAGCAGTTTGTTTTGTTGTTTCGTCAGCAACGTATCATCTCGCCCGCTCGCGCTGATATACAAAAAAAATGGCGGTTAATCGTACGTATCTAAACCAATAAAAAGGTTACAGTATGTAGTATTCCAACCTCTTTGTCTAAACTATTTTGAAAAGTCACAAAAATGCTTAAACTTTGAGACGAATACATAATAGTATGTGTCTTTTGCACCTTTATGTAGCGCGGTGTTCATGTACGCTGTAAAAAATAAGAACTTACTTGATGTCACTATAATGCAAAGCAAACTAGATTTTTAAGCGCAGTGCAATGGCGAGCCACTCAAGTGAGGCAATTGCAGGACATCAGAAAACAGGGTTTTGGGCAAATGTTTTTTTCTCTTTTTTAGTTTACAAATCTTACTTTTTACAAAAACAATAAAACCCAATATATTTCTTGTATCCTAATTCCCAAGGGGTATAACAAGCATGGTAGTGCGTATTCTATTCTTTTTGTAGTATTATGGCATGGGAACACCTTTTGCTCCTGTCTTTTTGAGACAGCTGATTGAGTATAAGTGGGATAACCGTGGTTATTGTCACTCTCTCCCTCTACTGGAGGGACAGGAATACAGCACTTACGGTATATCTGTCTGTCTTATATCTGGGTCTTGTTAAATTATTTTCCACATCATCAAGAGTGTGTGTCTGCAGACCTTCACTGTGGAGTCTTCACTCCAATTCATAGTAAAATATTTCAGACCTGATAACAATGTCAATAGCAGTGAATTAAGCTTTGTATTAAATGTTCAGATTATCACATACATTCACAAAATGATGGTGGGTTCCTGGTGCTTGGGCAACAGCTAACACAGCAGCATCAGCAAAATAGCCTCAGCTGAAGATGTGATTCCCAGCCGGTCTAATATTAGCTACACACTAGGGGTGCAAGATATATTGAAAGTGTCGCAATAAGTATGCAATATTTTGTTTTGTTTTTTGGGGGGAGCAGTGCGTCCCGTCCGTTGGCTTTTTGATTTAGAGCTTTCCTGTAATTATCATG
This sequence comes from Etheostoma cragini, assembly GCF_013103735.1. Taxonomy (NCBI): domain Eukaryota; kingdom Metazoa; phylum Chordata; class Actinopteri; order Perciformes; family Percidae; genus Etheostoma; species Etheostoma cragini. The sequence goes on along the minus strand of NC_048417.1, from coordinate 23,064,040 downwards.
TTTTATTGGCCAGTTACCATGCCACTTGCGTATGTTAGTTAGGGGTGGGGGATACAGCATAGTATCGCGAGATTTTCAGTGGCAATACTGTATCGCTACACATACGCCAAGTGTCTGTCTTTTATTAGATATGTGTTGGCCAGTTTGTCTGCTTAACAATCCCATTTTTTTAAAATTTATTTTTAAACTGTAGTGATATGAACAAACAGAGGAATGTATCTTTTTAGATAAAACAGATGTTGATGATGTTTCCTTTTGGGGACACGATTTGAAATTGGGAAAAATTAGAACTTGGAAAAAAGGTTAGATATTGCAAAATATTGCATAAAATTGCAATATGGTTAAAATCGCCATAATATCGTATCGTTGCATAATGTTAGTGCATGTCAGCACGAGGGTCCACTACGCTACAAACCTTATGTAGCGTACTACGTATGTCCAGATTTCAACAGAGTGACGGTGTAAGTGAAGAAATAGATAGAAAGTTAAAGTCTTTTTATATTATGACAGCCTGTTGAAAGTAATCTTGTGTTGTAAGAAAACTTATATAATTTGTTAAATCTATTTAAATGTGTTTTCCTGTAACTTGTGTAATTTTACATGCTTAAAAATATCTAATTAATATCGATATTGCAATATTCATAATTTTTGCAATATCACATTTTGTCAATATTGTGCAAACCTACTACACACTTAGTTTATAGGGGAGAGTTTTACCTGGGAAATGATACAATGCTATTAAAAGAGCTATAATGTGGTGCATAATATCAACAATCAAATAATTTACGCAGATTTTCTTAAATGAAGTCTGTGCTGCTCCTCCAGTTTGACTGATAATCCTATTTTGTGCCTCACCTACTGTTACTATTGAAACATTTTAAAGACACTGACAATCATTTCTCATCCGCCATAGTAATTTATTACATATTCGGCTTAATGTATTTATTGAGCATGTAAAGACATTATCAAACATTGATTTGTGCTTTTTGTCTTGATTCACATTAAAAGTGATGTATTCTAGTGCTGTGTATCAAATATATTAACCACGTACTGGTGTCATTGTAGGATCAACTCACACACAGTGTTTTTCCATAGCTCTGTTTAGGAACCATGGCCAGTAAATTAGATATTCCTCTAAATGGACCTTCGGTCAACATTGTGAGACGATGTGGGTCTGCTCTGAGTGATGTCCTTCAAAGCAAATTTGGATGTGTGGCCACATTTGATGGTGTGGATTTTGAAAGAGGTCTGGGCAATGCGCAGCAGAGAGGGCCACCCGTCACCCCAGAGAAAAGGTTTACTGTGACGATACGTGGAGGTGTTCAGGTGTCTGTGTGGAAGGCCGATCTCACCGATTTCCCGGTGGATGCTGTTGTGAATGCTGCTAATGAGCAGCTTCAGCATAATGGCGGCCTTGCTCAAGCTCTGTCCATTGCCGGGGGTGGAAAAATCCAAAAAGACAGCGACGATCACATTAGCAGGTACGGTAACTTGAAAACAGGAGATGCAATTGTCCTTGAGGCTGGGTCCCTACCATGCAAGAAGATAATCCATGCTGTGGGCCCATGTCTATCAGTATATCACACTAAGTCAGATGTTTCGAGGGCTGAACGGCTGTTGGTGAAGGCCATCGAGAGCATTCTTGACAAAGTTAAGGAAAATCGTCTGCAGTCTGTGGCCATTCCAGCTATAAGCTCCGGTTTGTTCCACTATCCCCTGCCAGACTGTGCAAACACCATAGTGACAACTGTGAAACGCTACTATGAAGGTTCCCGCTTTTCAGCACATCTTCCTAAAGAAATCTTCCTTGTGAACAATGACGAGCCTACGGTCAAAGAAATGGAGAGGGCCTGCCTTCAGATATTAACCAACAGCAGAACCAGAGGAGATGCCAAAACCTCGACACTGACTGTCCAGTTAGGAAATGTCCACCTGACACTGAAGAAGGGCAACATTGAGGAACAGCAGGTAAGAAGCTGTAATGTTTCTTTGTTAATTTGTAAATTATTTACCTATTTTAGACTGTACAATGGGGCTGATTGTGTAAACAAATAATTCTATTTATTTTTTCACATTGTCAGGAATATTTACTAACACGCTTTTACTACTCTTTTATTCACAAACATGCACTAAAGCAATAACAGTAACTGCATTGAACCCACTGGTCAGCATGCAGTTACTGCATCTTATTAGCTTCTCCATTGTTTAAGGAAAGGAAAAATATTAAAGTCACAGTATGTACCTGTCACAATCTGCATGTTTTGCATTTCATGTACCAACTATGTTGTTGTTTTTGTTTGTTTTTTCAGACAGATGTCATTGTAAACACTACATCATTTGATCGAAACTTGAGCATTGGTCAAATCTCCAAGGCTTTATTGCGGAAAGCTGGTAATGGAATGCAAAAAGAAATTCTTAATGCCCCTCTGCGACAATATATCATGACAACAAAACCCTACAACCTGCTCTGTAAAGAGGTGTATCACACTTGTTGCTCTGATAAATGGGAAAACGCAGCGCAGCAGGTACAGTATAAATTTAACTGTTATGGGTTTTTTTAAGTGAAGTGATAGTTGTTCATAGTCTGATATATCCCAAACTGTAAATAAATGAAATATGTTACATCTCAAAAACAAATTCTATCTCCTAGTAAATTTGTTCATATTTTTCTTGATTAAGAGAGGACATATTTAAAGTGTCATTAAAGGGCGCAGATGATTATGGAAAAGAGTACTAAAAGGCTGTTAAGAATCGTAACTATCTTATACAAAGTGTTGGAGCTTGAATGTGTCTGGCCACTGATTCATTTCTTACAGACTCTTTACAGATCAGTATTGGACTGCTTACGGTTGGCAGCTGCAGCTAAGCACAAGTCTATCGCCTTTCCCGCCATCGGCACCGGAGCCCTCCGGTTCGGTAAAAAAGAAGTTGCCCAGATCATGTCAGATGCAGTGGCCCACTTCGCCCAAATGTCCCAAGAGAAGATGGAAGTTCACTTTGTCATATTTCCTTCTGACAACGACACATTTAAGGTTGTATTGCAAAAATACTTTCATGATATTATATGACCGTAAATGCAAGTTACAATTATGTAAATGTGAAATCTGTATTGTTTTAGTTAAATATAACAGTAATATGTGTTAGGTGGAAAGTGTTTTTTACTGTGGTGTGAGACACTCCTGCACCTGCTGAGAACTGTCGACCGGGTTGGTCCGGTCACACAAGTTTAGTTGCCAATACTGTCTAACTTACTAACTCAAGAAATGCAATATATTTTTTGTGAATGTGTCTCATACAAAATGGATAAATACATTGATATGTATTGATGACCTACTGTTTTTAGGCTTTTGACGGACAAATGGGATATCTCCAGCAAAAAGCATCTCATCCAGACTTTACACACGGTAACACAATAACTGAGTTCTCACTCATGTACACAAAGGTGTTTTTTGATGCAAATACTTATGGAATGCCATGTACAACTTGAAGCATAGCAGTGCAGAACCCTCTTTTTGATTTAAGAAACAAACTAAATCTACATTGTCCTTGTAGTGACATCTATGTCAGCGTATAATTTCTCTTTATTGCAAAGGTTGCTATAGAAACCAGTACATCTAATATAGGATAGCTAATGTTAAAATGACCAGCATAGTGGAAATGCATGTTTGACCAAACCTATTGCGGAAAAGATTAAACGAAAAATAATGATTTGTAATTGCAGCAGTGGACATAACGATGTCGTCCCAGCCAGCATTTAAGTCCAGAGATGACTTCCGTGGCAAAAGAGCTCTCCCTCAACAGATCAGCCTGATCGGCCCCTCTGATGAGACAACACGTGAGGCTGAGCGTTGGCTCAATGGCTTTCTCTTACGAACCTCTGACACTGTTGTTATCCGCAACAACTTCATCCAGCACTTTGGTGAGAAAGAACATCTGCAACTATCCCGTCTAACCAAAGAAGGGGTTTCCATTGAGGAGTCCTTTGAGAACGGTCGTGCTGGCATAACTGTAAAGGGGAATTCAACTGAAGAGGTCGTAGTCGCTGGGCTGCAGGTGGAGGCCATGCTGTGCAGCATCCAGACGGAGTTTGTCACAGAGGAAGAAAATGCCATGCTTTGGGCTGTGTTGACCAAGGATGTGTCCTTTGAAAGAAAGACAGTTGACCGCTCAAGCCCAGAGTTCTCAGAGAGATTATCTGCATTCAAAAAGCATGGGGTGCTGCGTATATTGAAGGTACAGTATACATAAATACAACATGCTTGGTGTTGTTTGGGAAACTATGAAGCCTTGTTGTTTAGTACATATCCCAATTAGGTTGTTAATGTCGTCATATGGTTTCATATATTTGACTTAATCATGCTACACAGGCAGCTTCCAGGTGTTTAAATACTGTTAGTTGTAATTACCTACAAGTGTCTTATTTTAAACCCCTGTGACCAATGAAATATTTTATTTTTAGGTGGACAAAGTGGAGAACCCTACACTGAAAGTGCTCTTTGACCTCAAGAAAAACCAGCTCCACTGCTCCAGCACACAAAAGATGTTTCAACGCATACCTGCACAGTTCTGTGGGATGGTTAGCCACATTGGATTCCATGCAGAGTACGCACCACCCGATGGTATGAGAATGTGACTTCCTAGGAATAGCATATGATAGTGAAAAGAAATTATTTCTGTTAGATGATAATTTTCTAGTTTTTTTTTTTTTAATTAGAACGAGACTTACATATACAGAACACTGTTAGAAAAGGAATAATAGCAAAAACAATAAAGCTTACAGTTATTCTTTTTTTTTTTTTGTGTATCTTCCTCTTAATATAGAGCCAGCATATGGAGAGGGCATTTACTTTGCCGGCACAGTGGAGAAGGCCATGGAAGTGTGGAAGGAGCAAAAGGAGGAGTATCTGCACTTTGTGGAGGCTGAGGTGCTAACAGGAAACTCCACCCCGGGTAAACCAGGGCTCATTCTGCCACCTGCTGTGGGGACAGATCCACTAGTCCTGCACGACAGTGTGAGTGGAGGACCTGATATCTCGGTCATATTTAGCGGTTATCAAGCTCTACCCACATACATTATCACCTGTAAGATAGTCTGAAGACGGGTTTCTTCCCTGTTTCCTCTGGCTTTATCGTGTTGTAAGGAACAAATACTAGTGTAGCAATGCTTACCGTACTAGAGGAAACTGGACAAAAGGAAGTTAAGATTCTTCTGAAAACAAGATTGATGTGCATTCTTGATTCATGTAATTGCTATTAGAATAAACATTTTGCATTACTTTTTAAAATCATATAATCAAGGCCATAACTACAATATTAGCTTATATTCAGCTTGACTTAGATGTCATTCGTTTTGAGCATCGGTATCTTACTTCTTTCATTACTTGTTTATTTTTGGGTGACTAGATTAAATTTATAGCAACAATAGCATACTTTTGCTACTGGATGAGCACTTTTTAGTGGCACCACATGATACCATACATGAAAACGTTGTATACAGTGATAGAAATAAAAGTGATTTTATTTTGTTTGGAGGACAACTTATATAACCCTTCATATAACGGGCAAACCTGAAAAGCTTTGGCTACAAAAACCTGATTGTAAAATTAATGTAAATTGTTTATAAAATTATCAAAGTCAACATGGAAATTGCGATGAAGCCCATTGGGGCAGCTGGTTGTCTAATGCTGTTATCAAAATTAAAGAATGTTACACAAAAAAATCTATGAATTAGTTTTTTGTTGAAAGAATTCCGCAACTGACATCTAATCAAGTCACAACACTACTTGATTAATATGGAAACATTACATGCCTTTTAATACTAAATAAATACATATAATGACATTAATAAAACCTTAGCCTTTAGCTGCATGAAGCAGTCATCAGTTGGCCACTTCCACAGTTGTCATGGAGACCTTGGTGGACTTTTGAGTTCATTCTTTTGTTCAAACCTGATTATGGTTTTGTGTTTTCACTGTATTTATATCTATAAGTAAATGCTTCTTTTCTCAAATGAAAGTATTTGAGATGTATTGGAAACATTTTCAACTTTTATTTTCTGACCATAACTTTATAAGAAAATGTTTAGCTTAAAATCTGTGTCACCACAACATCTGGCCTTTACATAAAAAAAGAGACTAATAATTTGACAGCAAAACAGATTTCCACACATCTCTGAGAATGACACAGAGTCTCCAAAATAGGTCTGGATATCAGTGACTTGCTTCAGCTGTCTATATGATTTATTACTGGCAATAATGTCACTACTTAAGGATTGTCTATGAAACTTCAGCGTTTCAATTGTATACATTGTACCCGAGAATGTTTGACACATCTTCAGCAGTCTCCCAAAAGCTAATTACATATTACTGTAATACCAGCTGGCTGGACCAATCACAGAAAGCTCAACAGAGGAATCAACAATGATCACTTCTGAGAATGGAAGTAATAATCTTGTGGCCTGCTAATCCCCCTGCTGCGAAATATTGAAAAATACAAGAAGTGAGCATGAAGAGCAGGGAGATTAGCTAGAGTCTGGGGTTCACTGCTTATCTGTAAAGGGGGAGGTTGTTTTCTCCAAAATGACAACAGGTGCAGTACATCTCCGAATCAAGACAATGTCGGTCTTATCCGCTATGACCTAAGTGAACATCAGCTGCAAAATGTCAACAACCACAGGTCAAACTGAGCCAGACTGAGTCAAATAAATATGACACGTCTGGCCTCTAACGCTGATAACATTACTCAAATTGATAGCATGTATATAAATATCAATCTACAGTACCAGTTTACAACTCAAAGTTTTTCAGTGTGAAGTTGCATTTTAATACCGTAAATCCCTTTTTGAGGCTGAAATGTCTAGCTGCAATATATTTTGTAAAACTGCCCAGACTGCAGGTCCTGTCTTCAACCCTGGCTATACTATATCAATTCTAGAAGAACCCTTACTGGACCAATATATGGCCACCAAAATATAGGAGCGTATATTTCTGTCAATTGGTCCCCGACTGCGACTCTACTCTACACTCTGCCTCTATTTCACATAGACACAAAGTCACACGAATGAGCCACCTCACTGCTTCCATACAAATGTAAACGCACATAGAGTCACTCTGTGCATTCAGCTATCTCTGTGCCATCCACGAGCAGTGTGTGAATGATCCCGTCTCGTCTCGTCCCGCTGCTCACAGCCTTCACGCAGCAGTTGTGGTCTCCAAGTGTGAAGTGGGTTTCTGTGCCGTCATCCACAAACTCCCCCTGCAGGTGCAAATCAGACAAAAAAAAGCAATCTGTCAGTTCCATGTTGTCGGCTCTGGAGCTGCTGTGTATGCAGACGTCTGTAGAACCCCACGATGTTTGAGGCTTTCTGCCCAAAGAAGTCATGTTTATCGTGCTAGGGTTTCTGACTTCAGGAGACATGCATTCTCAACTGTTGATTTGGATTTCCCTTGACACCACAATTAAAATAGGATGTTTTAAATGCACTGGTGTATCTTTTTATTGCATTACAAATCAGTATCAGGTACTGTTGTTGTACTTACTGCAGTCTCAATGTTTTGTCCATTACACCAAACGTCCATGGTGTCTTTCTCTGAAATCACAATTAGAATCAGAAAAAGGTTTATTGCCACAGTAAGTTACACTTTGCTTTGGTGATTGGTGGATACATAAGGTAAGAAATTAAAGAACTTAAATAGACACTGAATCAATGAAACATACCACTGTTATATAAAACAGTGGTATGTACTGGCAATAAAAAGCATTTGAGGACTACCAGTTAAAAGTTGCTTAACACGTCCCAGGGTGTGTACAGCTTTGTTTGAGTTATTTGTTAGAATGTTGAGAATGAATGAGTTCATGTGATCATCAGGTGGTGTTCCAGGAAAAGAGAACAATGCCCTGGTTGGTATCTGTTCTGTGGATCACTTGCAGCCTTTTCCTGAAACATAGCTCATCTAAGAATAGAAAAGATATCTAGAATATCTACCCTCTTTTGAATAATAGTAAAAATGTATGTATGCATACAGACTGTGGTCAATGTAAATCAAGTTATACACATAGTAGTAGTACATAAAGACATAGTAGAAACTCCAACCAATCCGCTTTTACGATCCGAGACTTATGTTTGTCTAGAGAATGATTCTGCAAACGTTTTTGTTCATCTTCAAAAGATTCCTTCATCTTAAAACATTTAACTTAGTGCAGCTAGCATTTTTGTAAAACGTACATATAAAACAAATTTCTACTTAGAATGGTGTAGAATCTCCTGATGCCCATGTCGTCTCCGATCCGATCGGGACTTTGCTGTTGAGATGTATGGACATTTACTGCCAACATCCAAGTTGTTTTGGGCATCACGGAAGTCAAATGAATGTAGAATCAATGTGAGCCTCAGAACTAACTAAATTTTTCTCAGATCTAATGACTGACGATGGTCCCCCGTGGATTTCCTTAGCGAGATTGGTCTTTACGCTTTTTGAGGGGTATTTATGTTTTAGATGCAGGTCTGGTAATAATATTGGTCCAAAATGATGCAAAAAATAGCTAGATTTTTATTTATTTATTGAAAAATGTCTATTTTTTTGGGAAGAATCCCTAAACCGCCCACCAAATATGTGCACCCAGATCTTCCATAAACCTAGCTAGGAAAAACATGTGTTTATGGCATTCTAATGAACATCACTTCTTATGTGTTGTAAATACTTCAGGTGGCATGCATCCTAATCTACTGTAAGCAGGATACTATGAGGATATAAAATGGATTAACTAAGATGCCAAAGTTGGCTGAAGATGGTTCAGGGCTTAAAGCTGTTAAAGACCTTAACCTTAGCTCCAATATAATGTTAGTGGATAGTTCTGAAGGGGCAGAAGTCACACTTTGCTAATTATCAATCCGATTTCTATCCTGATGGATAAAGTGAACAGACAAAGCAACCCATATACTATACTGTCAGGTATATCATCATAATAAGCAATGACATAATAACTAGAAGATGAGGACAGTGAGTGTATAATGTACAAACACAAGCAGGGCTCTCACCCAGGACCACCCTGCAGTCAGTGCCGTCCAAGTTGAGAACCCAGGTGCTAGTGACCTTTGATCTGTTCTCCATGTACTTCTTCAAGCTCTTCCCGTTAATCTCTAAGGTGTACTCATAGGCAAAACCACTGACTGCATCAATGTTGATGGTTGCTTTGGTCTCGGATTTGCCCACATTGAATGCCTCCTTCCCCACAAGTTTGAACATCCAGTCCCGTCTCAGTATCTCCTGCAGTGTGATGTGAAATCAAACCATTAACAGCTGACCTTGTAATGAGAAGCTGTTGGACATTAAAGGGATCATAATTAAATATTGCATTACTAAAGAGCATGATCCATACCTTTCCATCAACGTAGATGACCCTTTTTCCGGTGGTCGTGCCATGTTCAAACTCTATCCTGTGGACTCCATCGCTCAGTGCAACCTCCCACACACCAGCAAGATCATTCGTCATCCTAACGTTACCTTCTTCAGACCCTGATGGAAACGGACAACAAAGTAACTAACGTTACACTTAAATGTCAAGGAAAATATATGACTAGCTAACGTCAACCCTTGTTTACCTAGTTGCAGGCTACCAAACGTGAACTAAGCTAACTGAGATGATGTTAGCTAGCAAATAACAAACGTGAAACCTTATAATATTTTTAGTGCAGGTATAAGTGTATCTCCACCTGTATGGTCAGACTATATTAACGTTATCTGAATACCGTAACTGGAGCGCATTTTACTAAAATAGTAACATCAGTTTACTGGTCATTGACGAAGGCTGACGATAACGTGGTAAGTTTTTGCTGTTTGTAGCATTACGACTTCCGTGTCAGGGTTTCTCTTTCACAATTATAGCTACAGCACGCAGTGTTTGAAACAACTGAACACTTTGCGTGTTAACAACAAGTTAGTTGGCTCTCGTCTTGTGTGAGGTTTCACATTCGCAGTACTACCATTAACATTAGCAAACCATATGTATGTGGCAAATATTCAACAGAGTAATGAATATTTTACCACGCCAGGATACATGTAGGTTTTTCTGTCGTGCATACGGCATAAACATACGGCTATGGACATACACACAGCCTCTACATTAATATTTTCTTGTATCAAAGTTTCAACTAAATAATAAATACAAAATAATAATAATAAATAATATAGCATATTTACTCTTCAGCAAGACTCATAAGAAAGTTACAAATTATGGGCCCTCCTTAAGCTTTACAAAGCACTTAAACATTAAGTTTAAAAAATATAATAAAAAAGGATAAGGTACTGGTTTTCTGTTCACTATCAAAAGTAGCTGGCTTCCATACAGGACTTTATTTTGAAAAGAAAACGGAAGCATATGCTGCGCCAATTAAGCTTTATAGCATCTTTTCAGTAGCTCAGACCGCTAATGTTACCTTGTTTGCTATAAGAGGATAACCTCAGACATGCGCTCTGAATTTAATCCTTCACTGTAGCTACATCTCGATTACCTTAATGCTGCTGAAGTAAGCGCTCTAGCTCACTGGTTAACAGAAATGATCAGCAGGCCACTTTATTCAAAGCTAGCTAGCTAGCTAGTTAGCCACTGCAGAGCGTCAACAGGCGAGTTGTGACTTAGTTGTTACTATGGTAACATGATATCCTCCAACGTACAGGCTAGATCACGCCTACTGGGGGGAAAAGCTTTTTAAAAAGGTCATTCGTGAGTCAATTAAGTGTTGTGTGTTGTAATATATGGATGTAACCAGGGTTCAAAGTTATCCCTTTTGTCTATCAACCAAATGGCTAGCAAATGTTCAAATTGTACTAGACACTCAATAAATCACCATTGTTTTTTGGCTGGTGAGTGAAGCAAATCTTGCATATTTTACCAGCATTTGGCTGGTGCTAATTTTGGACCCTGGTGGTAGCCATACTACTATACGCTGTAGAAAAAGTTGTAGCAAGAAGAATAAGGCATTCATGAAACCTGAGCCAGGGTGACCAACGGTCCACAACCAGCTGGAGTGAGATTCTGATTCTTAAAGAAGGTAGCCTACAACATTTCAGGTAGAGGAACCCCATTGTCAGTTTATCATTCTTTTCCACAACATTTCATGGGGAAATGATGTACTTTCTATTTCACTACATTGACCCACTGGTAGGCCAAAGCAGGTCTTGTTAGCTTTATTTTGACCAGCTTTAGCTATACAGCAGTAAACTGCTACTGTAGGCTACCCTGTAATGCATCAGAAATAATCCACTAATATGTTGAGTAAATTACTTGAAATACTTTTAGTATTTTCACATGGCAAAATGACATCCTTGAAACGGGCATGTGAATACTTGCTCCAGTACTGTCTGCCCTCACAGGTGTTTTCATTCTGACCTCTGTTCAGGTCAAAGTTCCCTAACATGTGCTATGGTTCAGTGACTGAATGATTTGGTGGAGAACGGCTCCATATTCTGGCAGAAGGGCCTTACGTCTAATGCTATGGAAATGATTAGTCTGGGTACTCGGAGGGAAAGTTGAGTGATAGATTGTAAACGATGGGGCGACCTCTAGCTCACCCAGTAGAGTCCTCGGCAGCGGCCCGGGTTCAAATCGGAGTCAGATTTGATTTGATTAGATTGTCTGACCCCGCGGCCCTTTGTTGCATGTCGTCCCTCCTCTCTCTCCCCTTTCCTGTCTTCAAGCAATCTTGTCAAATAAAGGCATACAAAGCCTCAAAAATGATCTTTGAAAAAACAACACAGATGTAACATCACAGGGCTGACTCGGTTATCAAACCACTGTAATACTCTTTTTTTTCTTTTTTAAATGAACCTGATATGGTTTTGTAGTCAGAAGATCCGTTAAGAAGTATTCATTCTGATTCGTTGTTCACTATTAGAGAGTCATAGAAAGAGTGGCAATGCCTTTTGTTGTAATTGATAATAACTGTAATATTGTACAATGATAATAGAAAATAGAACACCTTGATGGACAACATAAAAAAGCCTATATTAAGTAGGTGACACAATTTGTCAAATAAGAGAACAATGTGCAGAGTATGTTAGCTGAATACTGTACTTCCTCTATATGGTTCTTCTTCTTTTGATCAGATATAAAGCAGACGTGTGAAACATTTTGAGATCATCTCCTCTTCTCACTTTCTTTGTCCGGAGCAAAGGCTTCCAAAGGGAAAACTTAATAAAAACATACTGGCCAGTCTCTGAGTGCATTTAAGCCATGAACCATCAGTTATTTCACATCATAAAACAGTTATTAAACACCGTATTCATACATCGACTCACAGACACAACTGTCACTGAGTTAACAGTCTGTGTGTGTTTTTGCCTTTTTTCTCATTATTCAGTTCTTTTAATAACTGTTTCCTTTCTATTTGGCATGGCTAGTGAGACAGGTTGTGACGTGGTAAATACTAGTTGACTAGGTGACAATTAATTTTGTTAGTGCATATAATAGCCTAAATTAATTATTACACAACGCCAACTGCATTTCGTTGTGCAATCCTTTGTTGTGCAATGACAATACAGTAACCTTGATCTATGACAATCAGCAGTACACCAGTACACAACCAGGACAGGAACATGGCCAGCATACGAAAGCTTTGGATAGAGTAACAGTAAAAGGTTTCTAACCAATAAACTTCACGGTGAGTTGATCACCCAAACCAAAAAATGGTTACTATGTTTTACTTTCAACTCTGTACCTGTTGCTTGGAGAGAACAGTCAAACATCCGACCTTGTACACTTGTTTCCTGCTCCTCAGTACTAAAATGTAATACACAGATAGTAAATTTAATGAATGAAATGACAAAGTGACACAGAACTTGACTGAGGAAAAACCATGCATGGTGTTGGATTTAAGGATTTATTTTAACTCAAGTATACATTTCATTTGCTTGTAATATTTGCACTACTTGTGTACTTTTGCACTATAAAAGCAATTTTCTCATAGAAGCTCAACGCTGTACATAAGCTAAAAGGGAATTTGTAAGTACACTGCACATACAGTGCAAAAAAACAGAACTATTAGAAATCATTCAGAATAGTCTGATGAGTTTTACAGAAACAACTGAGAATAATAGGATGATACCAGAATAAGTCCCATGATTAGGCAATGATCATTCTAACCCCTCCATGTAATCTGTTTTCCAATCATGGCAGCTCCAAAAGTTCTCATGAAGACACTTTCTCTGTTTTTTTCTTTATCAGCCACAGGGCTTCCCACACAGGTATGCAAATGTATGTGCACACACGCACACACACACAGACACACACACCCACGGTACTCATTCCGAACAGATAGTATATATTTTATCTATATTTATATATCTATGTATATAGATAAGTATATCTTAATATAAAACAGTGGCAAGCCCATGAGCATTTTAAGATTACAGCATTGATCCTAAAGAACCATGTAACCATGTTGTAACCATGTTTCCTGCACCAGCAGTTTGTACAGACCCTATGTTGGCCAATGAAAAGCATTCATCAAAAAGACAGAAAGCACTTGTTTTTGAAAACAGAAAGCGGATTTCACCACGTCTTCCTGTTTGAAAGATTGAGAGCTCTGATTAAAAGAAAACAATAGTTTTTACTAGTGTCTGGAGTAAGGAGGAAATAAACCAGGTTCTCAGTATTTCTATAAAGATTGCAAAATAAGATGGCTCTCCAGTCAGTCGTGTCTCAGAATCCAAAACACAAGAAAAGGACATTAATGAAAGGACAAAGAAGGGTTGTCTCACTATTGAAAAAGCACAAGCTTTTTAAAACATACACAGACAATACAATTTCAATAATTGCACCAGTTATTAAAGTTTAAAAGGATGGCACACTTTCAAAGTATCAGTAGCTGCACATCTTTCTCATCCACTACTGTGATGGCTTGACAACTGATTTACCAGTATATTTATGAGGTTGAGCACATGAGTCCAAAATTGTTGTACTCAATAATTAACCATCAAACAAGGTTTTATCCCTTAGCATCAAAATACATTAAGGTAAGATTTTTAAACTTTTTTAATTTTATTCTTTTGCAACTGCTTTCTTAAGCTATCAGGGACATGTGATTGTGACAGAATCCTAAAGCAGACACCAATATTTGTTCAGAAATTGGGGATGACGTGATTTAAAAACATTTGACATTTTTGGGAAATATGGTTGTTCACTTTCTTTGCAGAGAGTTATTTGTGAACGTCTGTCTATTCAACAGAAGGCTACAGCCAATAGCATAGTTTAGTTAAGCATAAAGACTGAAAACAAGGGGAAACAGGTAGCCTGGCTCCTAAAATTACAGGGCAAGATTAGCTGTTTTTTACATGTTTATTTTACACGGTAGCAGAGGTGATTCTGGATCTGATGCTCCCTACACTGTTGACTGATCCCTTCCTGTAAGCCACCAGGAGCCTCTTGCTGATGATCCCTTGTTTGTAAAGAGCTAAGAGCAGCTGGTTACGGAACTTCTCCCCAATGAAGGCGTACAGCACTGGATTCACTGCACAGTGTACAAAGGCCAACAGTTGGGTCACATCTAGCACCATTTCCACTGTATAGCGAGTTTCACATGTCTCCTCTGGAAGTGTACCGCCTCGTATGAGTGTGTCAATCAGGACAGTGATGTTATAAGGCAGCCAGCACAGAATGAATGCTGACACCACTGCCAAGATGACGCGAATGGCCTTTTGCTTTTGTTGATTGCGTGCATGGAACAGCGTCACCAGCATCCAGCCGTAGCAGACAGCCATCACCACCAGCGGCAAAAAAAAGCCAACAATGTGGCGCATGACCCGCAGGCCAACACGCCAGCGGTCACTGCTTTCACCGGTTAGGTTTTCATAGCAAATGGTTTGGCCCAGGTCTGCAGCATGCATACTCTCCCTTTGAATCGCCACGGGTAAGGACAGCATTCCAGCCACCAGCCACACCACACTGCACACCACTTTGATTAACAGACGGTGGGAGGTCAGGACACGTGTTGCTCTCACAATGGCAAAGTGGCGGTCAACACTGATGCACACCAGCAAGAAGACACCACTGTATACCGATGCCTCCTGGAAGCCCGACAGAAGTTTGCACAGGAAGTTGCCGAAGATCCAACCAGAGTGAGCGTTGACGGCCCAGAATGGGAGGGTAAGACAGAAGACAAGGTCCGCCATCGCCAGGTGCATCAAGTAGATATCTGTGCTGGCTCTACCTTTCTTCATGCAACACACCACATAGACAACTACACTGTTGCCCAACAGGCTGAGGACAAACACGAGCAAGAAGGTGATCATCAGGCCCAAACTATTAAATCCAGGAGGAGTTACACTGCAAGGAGCAGATAGTTCATTTTCATACAAAGAATAGTTGTAAATGGAATCAAAGTATCTCAGATCAAGGGTAACTCCCTCTGCTGTGAGCTGCAAAATAAAAACGAAATCATTACAGCATGTCAGGTAGCAGTATAAGAAGCTTCTGACAATTCAGCGTTCCCATAGTTGCACAATAAAGAACAGAAAATTACAGTTGAAGCGGCACTACTAGGTAATGATTATCAGCCTAAATCCCAGAGTGGGGGGCCAATAGACCAAAATTGACATGGCTACGTTTACGTTTCTTAGTCACCTAATTTGTTAGGTGTAGCAGTATTTCATGGTCGCTTGTGGGGTATCTTCTCCATACAGTATCTGACTAAAACACAAGTAACCTACTTCTTAAAGGAATAGTTTGGCGGTGGGTCATGTGTCGACCGGTCTCATCTAACTCTAAGAAAGGGAATAAGAGTACTTCCCAAAACGTCAAACAAGTATGAAATTGCTAAATGCAGCTTTAATAGTTATAAAACTTTAAAATTGTCTTGTGAGCCACTTGAAACCGCCAAACCAACCTCGATTGCAATTGCAAACAATTAAAATAAGTTTAATATATCACAATTTAAGATGTGCATTGTATTGCCTCATAGCATATATTTACCATACAATTACACTAAAAGGCAAAACAAACCATTTCTTAGCCTTGCGTGTGTGTTTTTTTAAATAATATAAATAATTATTATAAAGGTTTTCTTATCTTAATTATAAATGTTTATTTTTATGAATTTGAATTAAATTTAATACCCCAACTGCAACCTGAAAATAACACAAATTCAGAAAGTTTACCTGTTTTTCCTCATCTTGTTGATTGGTAAGAACCAAATACTTCATAACACAAACGATCAGAAGTTGTAGCTTCATCCCTCCTTTCTTGTTGCACAAAGGTTAACAAGAATAAATCTGTTTGGCAAGAAGTGTTGTCTTTACTCTCAGAACTGTTGTAACTTTGTGTGTGTGTGTGTGTGTGTGTGCGTGCGCTAGTGGTGGTGGTATTGCTTATTCTCTATTAGCAAATTGAAGGGAAGTGAACTATAGATATTATCTGCCATACGACAGCAAATAGGTTGTCTTCTCTCAAAACCTACAGTATGTCAGTTAGATGTTGGATGTTGATTAGATGAACCTGCTGAGCCAAGCTGATGACGTATCAGCAAACAGCATTGATTGGATGGTGTTTAAAATTGTTCTTTATCCTCTTATTCTAAAAAATACCCATGTTGCCACTATAGTCACAGGGCACAACCCGTTGACTACAGACCAATCTCAAACCTGTTCTTCCTCAGAAAAATACTAGAAAACATTGAATAAAAACATTTGAAAGATAGTATTTCTGCAGAATACGTGATGTGTTTCAGTCTGGTTTTAGATGTAACATCACACTGAAACAGCCTTATCAGAGAAATCTGTGATTTCAAGATCAAGGTTTGAGTTTTCCATTTGTATTATGTATTGCCTTACATCACCGCTGCCATTGTTCTGTCAAGATAACTTGATGCCAGAACCATCGGAGAAGCCTTCATTGGAAACTGCTTGAAAAAGGACAAGCACTTAAAATAATACCTGGCAGGTGATTGGATAAACCATCTGTCTATCACATCTGTGTCATAACATGATTGTTGTTTGTGAAGATTGGTGGCGCACATTTGTTGTTTGTATGGTCGGAAATGAATGCATCTGTGTAAAAGCGTGTCTTTGTAATAAGAACTGTCAATGAATTACTTCTGGTCCAAGAGTTTCAAACTTACATTGGATATGACAAACCGTTTATTTGGAGTAAACAAAAGTAATCAAACAAAATAACTGCTCTTCTTTAATTGTTATCCTGCACTTAACCACGGCCCAAAAACTGGGACCTTGCTGTGCGCAACACAGCTGAACCAATTAGGCCACGATTGTTGCCTATTATTGCAAATGGTGACTATATAAAATACAGCTTTTCAAAAACATGTCTAGAAAGGTGTATGCACTGAGGATTAACACTTTGTGTTATATGTGTGAGTAGCAGCATAAAGTAAGGGATTAAACCACAACGTTTACTTCACCTTCAGTTTTTTGTTGAATACAGACCTGGATTGTTAAAACAGAACCAGACTCATAAAATGGAATGGGCGTTGGCTTGTGCTTGCATAACGTACGCAGATAATATATGTGTCTAATCTTACATGTTCTTCCTTTTAATTATTTAAATCCTGCTGTTTTTGACTATTTGTTCAGAGCAGGGCAGATCGGTGTGTTCACCACAGAACTTCTCTGGGACACACTGGAATAACAAGAAGAAAAACAAAATAGTTTTGGGTTTTATTACAACCTTATGGGAGTGCAACAGTAAATTAATTGCTGAAGAAAAGCAGATTATATATATATATATATATATATATATATATATATATATATATATATGTGTGTGTATATAAAGGAG
This sequence comes from Etheostoma cragini, assembly GCF_013103735.1. Lineage (NCBI taxonomy): Eukaryota > Metazoa > Chordata > Actinopteri > Perciformes > Percidae > Etheostoma > Etheostoma cragini. Next base: position 23,046,256 of record NC_048417.1, on the reverse strand, counting down.
AAAGACAGCAATGTGACACAATTTTATTGCTTTAAAAAATACTTTAAAAAGGCCCAATGTCTGTAAAAACACCTAGCCTATAATGTAGAAACAAGAGTAAGGAAAAGATCAGGCCCTCTTCAAGGTTTCAGACAGACGTATTGAAGACATGCAACATGGGAAGCATTCAACACAATGTACCTAATTTAGGTGTGTCATACACTTACTTCAAACAATCAATTACTTTTTAACTAGTTTCCTAATCAGTAACTCATTAAAAAGTAGTTGAATTATTTTCTTAATACTTGTAATCTACGAACTAATACCAAAAATCTCTTTAGAGATGGACTTTTCACAATGCGTGATTAGGAAACATTGAGTCTTTACACATACAATAGACTGTGTTTAATCCCCTCTGTAGGACTGACACCAGCGAGCTGTGAGTCATTTAAGTATTTACAAAATTCTTCTGACAGCATCTTCAATGTCTCAACATGATCTGCATTTGGCCAGTAATGCTTAGAACTGAGAGAAGTTCTCAAGCTGGAAAATAGGAATGTCATCAGAGTTAACAAGTAGACACTGACATCACTGAAAGGAAATTAAAAGGAAAGGTTTTCTAATATAACCCTGCCTGTCCATTTGAAGACGGTCTTTTTCCATCTGTCGGCCCACAGGCTGATCTAATCAGCAAATTGCAGCCTGAAGGATTGGACAGAGGTCAAATGTCATTCCTTCTCTCTCAGCCATTCCACGTGCTCTAATTGACCAATACGTACAGTATTTAAAAAGTTGTAAAATGACACAACCGAGAAAGCAGTTGGACCTACTTTACAAATTTACACTGCAAGTAGGCTAACGAATGAATCTAAATTGTTCCTGGAGGAAGTGACAGTAGTCCTTGGTGACAGAAATGATTAAACTTGTGAGAGACTTTCTGAAGTGTTAAACCTCAGGGCCTAAGGATGGTTTTCCTCATGGGACATATCAGCTCTATGTGTTACCTCTGCAAGACGTGGACACGTGGCTGTGCAAGGCACAGTGAAGACAAGGCCTTTCTTCGTTCCATCTAACCCTAGAGTTTCCAGGCAATCCCCGTCCCAAAATGACTATAACCTTACAGTTCAGGACAACAGACCCCTTTCAGAGAGCGTCTGGTGACTGGATGCTACCCACAAAGAAAACTCCATCTCTTATAGATTGATCCAAGTGCTGGAAGTGGGATTGAAATACACTCATTTGCCAGTTTATGGGTTTAAATTAGCTTTAAAAAAATGACTAATTTGATCAACAACTTGGCTAACAAGTGTAGCCAATTACTTTCATAACTTTTTATGCTACCTGCCAGCTAACAAACAGCAGTTATACTGAGGAGGTAAGTGAGCATCAGGAAAGCCTACATCCTATGGGGAGATTCTTAGGCTAAAAAGTCATCACCTTCAGCTAGCATTCCATTGACTCCTATTCATTTTGGCGTCACTTTCACAATGAATAACTTTACATCTGAAGCATTTAAAGACTCCCTTTGTCCATTGATTATTTCTAAAGAAACATGACAATGTATAAAAGGCTCCATTACCTTACATCTCACGGTATGGCCTCCGTAGCAGCTGTTTTAAAAAAAAATATAGGCTACCGATTGCACCATGACTACGCAACTTTCTGTTGCATGGTACAGTATATCTACCGTGCAGAATGGGAGAGGCTCTTAGGCAACGGGGGAGGATGTGGAGGCATACAGTCAAGGGAGAAGCCCATGAAAGCAAAATATTTCAGCAACGTTTTGATGGATTGGAAATACTTCGGTATGTGGCAGGTGAATTCATGTGAAGAAACATTTATCCACGAACAAACAGATTTCTCTTGGCACAGCTGCCAGAAAACTCTCAGACAGGTTGCTCACGTCACACGTTAGTCGACAAGCTCAGTTAGAGGCTGCGCAGGAACGCTCAACTATCACTGGAAAAGAGCTTCCAATTCACGTTGACTGGCTATGCTCTTAGGCCACAGCAAATGGAGACACTATGATAAAGTTGACAAAGAAATTAGATACTTTACTACAACAAAATCAAACCCAATTAGACTAAATCAAAGGATTACCATGTGGTTGTCAGTATGTGTGTGTAAGTGTGCATGAGCGATAGATGTGAGTGAGTGAGTGTGAAGAGCAGACAAAGCATGCGGATAAACTAAAGCAACATCACCAAAATAAACCAACAGATAAGAAGGGAGAGCCAGACCTAAATGACCGGGGACCACTCAGGTGTTCCAGGTTACAACAATCCACCTGCAGAGTCAGCAGAGAGACATGTGAACCACACAGCAAACAAGACACAGCCGGGGTCGTCTCAAGACAGTTTGCATCAAGCCGGTGTTGAACATGGTGGAGATTACTCCTGTCTCTAAGCTCACGGATCACTACCCACTGCCGGCCCTCAAGCAGATACATCTCTTTAGTCCTTTGGCAGACAGATTTTTCAGTTTTCAGCTGCCAACAACTGGAATGAATGACAAAAAACCCTGAAACTTAAACAGTTCATCTACTCGCTGACTTTAAAGTACTGCTGTCTGGGTTTTGGTTCTGTCTCCTCCATCCACATAGTGGCACATTCTTACCTGCACTGCTGTCATTAGGCTTTTTTTATTATTTTGTCCATTCTCATTTGCACAAACTGTATACAGATTCTGTACTACACTCAGCATTTACATTGGTCCTGTACTTTTTTGTATTGTATTTTTGTTTAATTTCTAACTCTGTTGTCTCGCACATGTTTTACCTTGTCTTGGCCAGGTCGTCATTGCAACTGAGAATTTGTCCTCAGTTGGCTTACCTGGTTAAAAAAGAAAAAAAAGAATATCAGCTTAAAGAGATATTTCCATCATTAGATCATTAGTCTAGAAGGGGAGAGTGATAATTTATGCTACACTCACATTTGCCTAATGACCAGAAACATGACTGCAACGCCAATGTTACAAAGTGTCTGTCGGACTGTAAATAGGTCACTTTTTACATCAGCAATTTTGCTTACATTTCATGCACAGCTTGTTTATGTTGCCCCCAAGTGGCCCAAAAAGATAAAAACAGTTATTGTGAGTTATTTTTAAGGCAGCCCATCTGTTTATTGAACTTCATGACAGGGCCTGTTTAGCACAGCTAATGTTGTTGGGCTGATATGATTACAAATGCCAATAGAATTTTGACTGCTGATGTTGTACGTCCCCTTTATTCCAGTTTAATCCATTTTCCTTGTGTACACCGTCTATTTGAAAGCGAGTTGGCCTGGCATTTAAGTTCTGAGTGACACTAAATCAGATCATCAGGGAAGGGATTTGAACTGTTTTAATAGCCAACATTGCAAACAGCTGTGCTGGGTAAAGCTTCTGTTTCTAGTTAGTGGCAGTGACATAATATTCATATTCATCATGTTCAAAGGTGAAGAATTTAGTGAAGAGAAAAAAAGAAAAAAAATATCTTTGCAAGTGTGTGAGTGATGTTAGTGGTGGGTTAATGCATTTAGGATTTAAGTAGTATTGCCATGCCCAATTTCTTTTTTTTTTTATCAATCATTGTTTTTCAGCTGGACAGTCATAATACAAATGTACTATATCAAAGCTCAATTGTCTGTGTCTCAGGAGCTGCTGTTGTATCTAAAAGCAGAGCAGGTGCATGTTGTCTGTTACACATCAATATCAGCAATAGGTGTGCCAGGCTAAAAGCTCCGATGGTGTGGCATTCAAGGTCTTATTTCGGACTGTCCTGCTATTTTAACACCTTAATTTACAGGGACAAAAGAAAATCCAGCACACAGACCTGCCTATTTGCCTTAGTCAAGCTGTCAGTTTGACTTGGTACCACCCAGACAACCCTCCCATCTACCCAGCCTGCCCTGTTTGCTTTGGTTTTTGTATGCTCGATGGCCGGAGATTAGGTTGTGGACACACCACTGAGAGCTCCTGTCTATTTCAATGGGTGTCGAGTTGGATGAGAAAACAGTAGCCAGTGTACACTCTGGCTTCTCAGTAGAGATCTTCATTGTTATGTCAGTGACACGTGTAGCCTGCGCTACCTGACACTTCTAATGCAGGTCAGCAGCTGTATTTTAGGAATTCAGTATTGCAATGCTGTCTTTTTATTTAGTCTTTTCAATTTCTTATCCGGCATTGGTGCCCAAGGGCAGCTAAAGAGTAGTATTTAAAGTTTTTTTTTTTTTTATCAGAATCAGTTTTATAGGCCCAGCGTGGTTTTGCATACAGGCTTTTTGAAAAACAGAATCTCATAAACTCAAAAACAAACAAAAATAAATGAGAATAATATAAAGAATACTGTGAGTAAGTGAGAGAAGCCAGTCTGTCTGTTTCTGGGCTACAAGTCTGTTGCTTTGCAAAGTGTACATTACATTCTTCAGTGTCAGTCTCTGGACTGGGACACAGGACTGAACTATATGAAGGGTTCTATGAAGGGAAAGGGGCCATTTACAAAGTGTCATCTTTAATTAAAAAGTGTCTGTTATTGATGCATGCTGAGATGGCCATGGGAGAAAGCTGTTCCTGTCTCTGGTGGCTTTGGTGGACATCGCTCTGTAGCACTTGCCAGCTGGCAACGAGCGGGGGGGTTGTTTGACGATTCTTCTTAAAAACTGTGATTTCGTCTTCATAAACTATGCTTGACATCTTGTATTGGACAGCACATTTTAAGGACATTTACAAAGAGAGGTCCATTTAACAAAACAAATGACCACTGGGTCACTAAAAATATAAGAACTCGGACTCAGCTCTTACATCTTTATCCCTGCAGTGCAAAAGAATCAGTCCCATCCCTCTTTTTCTTTTTTTTAATGAACAGGAACCAGCTAGGAACTGCGTAACACTGGCTTTACTTGAAACCTAGCCTGCCTAGAGTGCATTACAATTGTATGGCTGAGTCTGTTGTAACTTTTTTTTTTCTCTGCAACAATGTGTCCTCTTTATATTAGTTTACGTGACTTGTTTCATAGTTCTACATTCTTACCAAGGTCCGTTCTTCTTATTTACTAACAAACCAACTTAACTTTCTTCCTTTCCTTTCTTTAAAGATTCACGGCCAATTGGAAAAGTATCTGTATTGCACACGACTCACAATTTCACATTTCTTGGGATTCATATTCAAAACAAAAGTGTTACTATAACAGACCCTGCACAGTTTTATGACAGTTTGGGATATTTGTAGATTAAATAGCTGCTTCAGGTTGTCTTCTCTGAAAAAAAGAAAAATTAATTTGAATTGTTATGAATCTCTTCCATTCCATTCTGTGGAAAAAAAAAGCTAAACAAAGCCTCTCTCATTTATTTAAATTGATATCATAAATATGTTTTGTAAATTGTAACATTGTTTTTCTTTCTTTTATCTAAGATTCTGCATGAACAAACATTGAATCAATCCTCCTTTCCTCTGGTGCCTCTCTCACGTTTGTGAAGTGTAGAACAGCTTGTGAAAAACAAAAGTTATCGGTATGTGTAAATGGATGATACCCAGGGGTGTTGGACTGGAGGGGAAAAAGGGGACTGAGTACCCAGTTCCCTCATGAGGGGAGGGCCCTGGCCCAAAAAGATGCTAGAATAAATAGCTGTGGATGCGGGGAGGGGCCCATAGAAAACACCTTTCAACAGGACCTAGAGTTTTGTGCTACGCCCCTGCTGTTACCTGCAGGATGTTTAACCCTTGTGAACTTGCTTCAACTTTACTGACCAAGTTTGCTGACACGCACAAGGAATTTCAATTACTGGGGATGTAAAAGGCCAAATCACAGTGAGTCAGCATTCTGGGTTTTCAAATTCTGTGCCTATTCTTTTTGCAATTCTTTATTTCCTCATGCCCTCTCAGTTAAGTGCCTTTTTTATGTTGCCTCGACAATATCGGTTTTCTAATCAATTCTTTTTTCCCTGTTTTATCATCTATAGGAGTATTATCATGTTGGGATTTTTTTATTTTTTTATTTTAACTACAGCTAATAACGCCTATAAGTAATTCACATTACTTTTTGCATGTTTTTCCAATCTCTGTGTTATCTGTTTACTCCTAATGTTCCAGTGTGGGCTCTGTAGTTGCACTATACTCGTGTCAGTTTTGGGAAAGCAAAAGGATCAACTGTGTGGACAGAGGATGTGGTTTTATGCTTCTGATGACATTGGATGGTCTTATTTTAGAATCCAAACTTGTTTGCATTCAATAGAAGGTGTTTCTATTGGTCTTCACATAAGGAGCCGGAGGCAAACCACAGCACATATTGCCAAACCAAGTTCAACCGCCATGCCATTTTGGATATTTTCAAGCATTCATGTCTGGCTTAAAATAACAGGCCTGTTCTCTCACAGCAAAAAGTAACCATGGAATTGTTATGCCAACCCACCCACAGTTGGTGTGTGTGTGTGTGTGTGTGTGTGCATGCGTGAGTGCGTGTGTGCCTGAAACAAAAAGAAGATTGTGTGTTGGAGTGGCTGAGAAAAGCTCAAGCTGTCTGGCGTTCTCTAACAAAGTGACCCTTTTTCCAACATGTAAGCCTTTGAGATTTTGGCCCCCAAAAGGACACTTTTGGGGTTTTCTTCACAAGCGACCAGTTCAGCTGACCCTAAATGCAAACCCAGCAGTGTTTAAAAAATGACCAGCTGTCCCAATTACCTTTTTGTGTCTTGTTATGTGACACAAGGAAACTCCATTTCCGTCTTGTAATGATGTGTAAGGATGAATGACTGATGAATGACTGTACCCTCTGCCTTTCAAACAAGCAAATATCCGGTTCTAGGAACAATAATTAAATGGGTTTTGTAAAAAAGTAAAAGGTGTCTGTGTCTTAAAGGTTACCAGAAGTATCATGATACAGAAAAACAGCTCAACCTCCCGGGTGCCCCGACCCAAACTTATCAAAAGCAAGCAGGTTTGATTTTGTGTGAAGGGAGGAGTGACAGTGTTTGAAAAAGGTTTGGACTGAAAGCTATTCACTATGTGAAGGTTGAGTTTGTAAATGTGTAATTGACCCCAAGAACCACAATTAAGACATCGCACGCATCTAGAGATAATCACGCTAGGTGGGGCTATGTGTGGACAACTCCAATGAACCGAGTGCACATCGGTCTGACTAGTCACAAGAAATGTTAGGTCTCTCAATAAGAGGAAAATATTCCTTATGCTGCTGATAAAGCAAATTGTGTTTAACAAGGATTGTGATATTGACAAAGCACCAAAGTCATCCACGTGGCCGTTGGGCAACATTTCAATGGGCCAGAGAACACAGAGAAAGAAAAAGCCCGTCTGACAAAGACCAACATTCATTCAGTGACCTGGAAACTGTATTCTTCACCCAGTGGAACCAGTTTACCCCCCTTCTTCATAAAGACAAATATTGACCTTTTATAGGAGGTAGAGCATCGCACGACACAGCAGGCGGAATAAATGTGCAGGACTTACAGTGACATGCTATTTACACAGTTTCAACAGCAATATTTCAATAGCATGTTTTCCCTGTTGAATTATTATAAGCACTCAGTGAATGTTAGGTGTAAGTAACAACAGCATTTGCTTGCAATGATCGTGTGTTTAATCACTTTGGATAGAATACCTGTTTACCAATGGACTGTTGATGAGACATGTCCTCATTGTTAGGGTTGTTACTGCATATAACACCCATGTCTTTGTCTATCTGCTTCTACAATTACTTGAACATTGCGTACAACCCTGCCTTCTCCTCTGTGACTCACACACACACACACACACACACACACACACACACACACACACACACACACACACACACAAGCTGCTCCCCCCGAGAAAAAAAAAGACTTTCTTTGTTACAGCCTGAGGCTTTTCTTATGAAACTCATAGGTTCATGTTTCTTGTGACATTACAGAAGACAAATAGTAGTTTTTGAACACTATTAATTGATATTGGTTAGGATTAAAAAAAGATGATGGTTTTGATTAAAAGAAGTATGTTTGTTAACTTAACTTATGTAGCCTACATTAGTTAAGTTAAGTAGATAACATTTACATTACCTAAATAAGTCAATGTTGACGTTAGGTTTCACACAGGACACAAGCAACGGTCTACTAGGTGAAAGTTCTGCCAGTTTGACCCATTCATCTGTCCACTCCGACCTTCCTGTTACATGGCCTTCACAGACTTTGATTAAAAAAGCTTTACTGATACGTCAAAACAAATGTAATTTGAGCTTTTGTACCTTTCCCTTGAAACGGGAATGCAGTTTTGTTGCAGACAGGCCTGCGCAGGAAGGTGGCAGAAAACTAACCAGAATTATTGAGAATTAGTTTTGCGTCTTACTGCAAGAATGGTAAAAGTAATGGGTGGAACATGCTGAACTTGCCAGGAAGGAAACCTCCCTGTTAGCCCAGAGTGCATGACTGGCTATTAGCATGTGAGAGTCATGGATTTCAGTTATTTGTTGGACTGTTCAACATGGGTGGGAAAGAGTAAGACCAGTTCACAGTGTGTAATGCATTTCTTAAATGTTTGTCAGAAGTTTAACAAAGTACATATTGTAACCCAAGACGCAATCTTCCAGGGTCCAGCAAACGTAGATCCGCTACGTTTGGCCACAAAAGTGCCCAAGAGCCAGTCGCTAACCATGCTAGCTAAAAGTACCTGATGCGACTATACATAACGCAACTAACATAATACAGACAAAGTGTCTTGTTCTCTTTACATGTTCAGCAGCATTAAAATTACTTTTTTTAGGCTAATGTTATCTGTGTAAACTGTGTAAATAAATTCTTTTGGATGCGGACACAGCTGTTGTATACCATAAATCTGCCACTGTGTTTTTATGAACAAGTACCCCCAACCCCTCTTTTGTCAGACACGAGCGAAAAGTCACCACACAGATAAATAGAAGGATGACTTTATTCAAACAGTCTGGAACCACTGTGTTAGTCAGCTGGTGAGACGGAGTTTGCTTTAGCTGCTCAGACATTTGGAAGTCTTTGTCATCCTTCATGTTTTGGTCCTTGAGCCAAACCACTAGACCCTCCTTTGGTTGGTGACGCAACATTTTAGAATCTTTCTGATGTGCTCTTAGTTCAACCCAAAGCTGATCTTTCCAGTACAGCGTATCCTTTCATCACAAAGCATTCACACACCTTTACTTTGAATTAATGTTGTTACATAATAGTCATACTCCTTTAACAGCTTTTTTTTCCTAATGCAGATAAGAGAAAGAAGACATACTGTGTGAATCCCTCAGAGAAATAAGTGTTCCTCACACTATCAAACTAAATCGTAAACTTAACTCAACTTTAACTAAATCTTGCTCAACATTAATCACTTTCAATAAATGACTAACTGGAAATCTAAACCCAGTTTGATGTATGCACTGGGCTGTGTGCCCTCATGTACCGCACTATGGCATATGACTATAGTTTAGAGGGTGATGACAAATCATAATTTGCCAATACATTTTCAATATGCACACTAATAATGAGAGTTTGCTCCAAGTGTATAAAAAAATTTGAGTTTTTTTTAAGTAAATTATTTTCTACTAGACTCCCAGGCACCAAAGACTTTAAATATAAGTGTTTTAATGTTGTACAACATCATGTCATTCTATTAAATAAATCTCCTAGAAAAGCTGAAGACCCAGGTGGTTTTGCCTATATCTCAACCATTTTGACGTCACGGAATTGCCTTCAGTCTCCAACTTATAAAGCTACTTATTGAGGAAAATTTTGCGATGCCAATTTGAAATGCCCGTCTATGTTAAATAGATTGTTAAAATCTTAAACAACGTGAAATCTGATTTAAGAAGAAATTTCATATGAATAACACATTTATAAAAATTGCTGACCTAAAACTGGAAAGTCCATTGCTATTGATTGACTGTCGATATTCATGTCACAACAGTAACATAATTCACGTTCTTGGAGTAAAGTGTGATTCTCACTTCCTACTTGATATCCAGAAGTTTACATAATAAGCTTAGATGAGGTAATTCTCTTATTCCAGCAGCCAATGGGAAGCAAGTTTCATTCAAAAATTTAAATGTAAGGCTATCAGCGCTAGGCCTAGGTGTTTGTGGGCAGTTTCTTCCAGTCAGAGTATAAAATGTTTGTAAGGTTTGTTTAAAAAGAGCAAAGTCAGAAGTATTTTTATGTCACCCTCACACAATGGGCCCACAACGGGCTACAGATGCTGTAAAGAACCTGAATCCTACAAACGTACATGTCACTGTCACATTGCCCTTGCTTGTATGGTCATAAAGATTAAGTTGTTTTTACCCAAGATGTCTTTCTAAGAACTTTGTTTTGTTTATCTCATCTGCAAACTATTTCTGCTTGACAAAATTATCCTTACACAAGGTCTAGGCATACTTTTCTTAAGCTTTCAACTATATCTACTACTGCTGAGGTCAAAAATGAACTGTCTTGCTTGTATTTTCAGTTTATGGATCATCATTTTGTATTCAAACAGCTTGTAAAAGACATGTTACCTCAGCAATTCAAAGTTAACGACTTTTCGCAAATGCCTTTTAATGCACTTATTTGTGACCTGGCCTTCAGAATTTTCCTTTGACAGGCAGGAGGAGACGCAAATGATGAGTCAATTTCATAGGCTTCCTCCCTTTGCATCGTTCTCTTATTTCCACATATTAAGGAACAATAGATAATGGGGAGCTTCCAGACCCATTACTGTATTTGTCTGAACTGTAACATGCTATTTAATATTGAAATTTTAGAAATTCCTGTACTTGTGTCTTCTGTTATGCTTCCATAGCCAATCAGCCAATGGATTCAATGGATTTAGTAACCACTCATATCCTCCAATAGTTGGTAGCACTGTTCCCACAAGGATGATACACAGTACACTTTGCATAAGCAAGTCATCCCACTATTACAACAACAGGCGTCACCACAAAACTGTTGCTCGTAATTGTAGTCATGGTTCCCTGGCTGAGAGTAATTTTGACCATAAAAAAGGGTACCAGCCAACACACTTTCAATGAGTCTAACTCTGACCTAGTGCGTAAACTGTGGCGTAACCAAGAAGCTGTGAGACCCGAAAACCTCTCATTTAATGACATCACCACTCAGACATGAGAGGGCAGGGCCTGATGGAATAAACACATGTGCAGGACAATAACCATGCTTAAGCTGCTACACTCAAGTGTAAGGACATATTACTCTTCAACCAAACGCATGTTTTGAAACTTATTAGCTTTCATTTTTCCATCAGTTACTTGGACATGGATTTGAAACATGAAAAAGATAAAAAGGACACGCCATTTGTGTGTGAGATGATTGATGGATAAAAGAGAACTGACCCTGACATAAAAGACAATTCAAGATTTTCAAATAAACTCAAATTTGCATTTAAATTGAAATTATTCCGTTCTAAAGTGATACTGAAGTTTAGTCTTTACTTTGTATTCTCATGACTTCAAACACACAAATCACCCCTCCCTCCGCAGTGTCTTACTGCGGCTTTGATAGATCATCTCATTTTCCTGTCATCCAGAGGAGAGGTGCTGTACATGCTGAATCAATGGTGATCTTAGCAGTTTTACCCAGCCCATAATTCCTCTTTGTCCAACTTCACTCCAAGACTCGCCAATATGGCTGCCAACACTTTTAAGGCTCTTTGGCACAGTCATGCTGACATCACCAGAGTAGCGTTTTTATGTCAAAGAGTCCAAAGGGGTTTCACAGTCGGAATTAAGGGCAATTACTATAAAAATGTACACATTTTTTTATGCTTGGCCCTTCGATAAGCTAATAAAATGGCATTTTAGAAACAGAGAACACTCTGTTTAGAAATTAAACATAGGTAGAATGTTTTTTTGACAAGACACAAGAATGGGTGTCAGAAATGGAAAGAACTAGGGAGACGAGCTTGAGTACAAAGTTACAAAACCTCCAAACCAGATGTAGGCAACTGAAGGTCCTGACCCACCAAACCCAATGGCTGACTGTTGGCTGATAAGGCAGTCTGACTGACTGATTCCCCTAGTTGGTCAGAAAGCAGCTGATTGGATGAACGCGTCACATGGGTCTGGTTTCTCCGGAATTTCAAAGCCAGACTGTCAAGGCGGCTTGTTCAGAACGCAATCTCATATTTGACTAAAATAGTTCACCAAAATGTTTTAGCAAGAAATAGGCCGTGCAGTTGCTGACTCTGTCTTCACTTCAGATCGACAAAGCGCCCGCCTTCCGACCGAGCGTGTCAGGTCGGCCAAAATGAAGACGATGGCACAGAACACACCGACCAGACTCGAGTCACCGACCTCGCCAGACTGTCTGACAGCCGATTATCGGGTTGGTGGGTCAGGGCCTTGCGTTACACAAGGAATTCTTTCACACATAGAGATAGCTAAGTGTGTGGGAGTCTATCCTCCCACACAGTTTGTGGTGTAAAACAGGATTTTTTCCACTAACCTTTGTATGGAACTATTTCAACATTTGTAATCAAGTAGTTTTCCAAAATTCAAGTTAAACATGTCACAATGAATTTTGATGTGTTGCAAGCAGGAGGGGCAGGGGGGGCAGCGGGGCCCAGAGGCAACCCTCAATAACCACATTTCCTGTGCCTTGAAGTGTTTCCTTTTTCTCCTTTTAAAACACCGCCTTTGCTCTTCGGCCTCAAGGATGTTTACGCCAAGGCATCAAAGATTGCCCCTTTATAACTTAAAACTCTGTTGATTTAAGAAGATTTAGGAGAGCTGAAAACTCAGTTGCCCCTGTCAGAACGTGGACTGAAAGGATGAGGTTCGGTTGAGTACATGAAATACGATCCACAAAGTCCAGAGTGTGAAGGCTTATCAGATGATAAAACACAGCACTGCAACAGAATGCAATACTCTGAGATAGGATTTTACAAGTCTGGATAAGGTCATCATGGCAGCAATTGGTTGCGCATCTAGAAATGTAAACTGTAGAAAAACAACGTCCGTGTTAGAAAGTAATCAACCAAGACGATTTGGCACCGCAGCGCGCTGCTGGATGACATCATGTTTTTCCCAGCAAAAGTCTGCTTTGGCACATCCGCTGCACCACCGGATTTGTCGCATTCAAATAAATTTCATGCAGGGCTTAACCAGCAAAACTCAGCCTCAGAGTTGAAGGACAAATAGACTAAGCCTTTGTTCTATGTTAAAATGCATTTACAAAAATTTAGTAAAGCTGACATGTTACTTCAACAGCTTAAGTTAGCTAAATTGAGTGGATATCTTCCACTCAAGGTACCACTACCCACACCAACTGTTTATCTCAATGTTCTTCTCCAAAATCACATAACATGCATTTTCCTTAGATGATTTTTCTGGAAATTCTGTTAAAATGTGTGCTGCAGTTAGACGGAAACCTGGATTTATATTATAAATATAAATATGGTGCTATTGGTGACTTTTAGAGCCAACAGTGTCAATATGTTATGCTTAAACAAAGAGAAAAGTAGATTTTAATCAAGGTTCAACTCATTAAAATGCAATCATGTGGTTGCAAATGCAAAACTTCTTTGAGTTTGATCGGAGAGTTAGCTTAAATTTTCTTGTAACCCTTGTCTCTCAACATTAACAGACAAATGGCACAACCTGAAGCCACCTGTTTTGTTAGGAAGACAAACAAAAGCTGTTGTTTCAGGACAAAAAGCCCAGGACAAGATAATCATCTCTGGGTCCCGCCAATCACTACACCCAACCCCCGATACCCTCACCACCACCATCTGCTACGGGGGTAGGGCTGTCTGTTTCCATAGTAACTCCTGCACCCCTCCTCCCTATAAGCACTGAGGTGTCTTTTGTGTATCCTGCACATGTGCAGTCGGTTTCAATTGTACCCCATCCATGCGACTGAGGGGTGCTGGAGGTGACTACATAACAGATCCAAGGGCTTTCAAACCAGAATGCACAGTAGTGTTTTTCCACCATCATAACAAAGATCACAGATTATATGCTTTTGGAATTACAGCACAGGAAAGAGTTGAGTCATTGTTGGGAGGATCAGTCCCCCTCCCCCATGCAAAACAGGGTAACCTTGCAAATTAAGCCCACCCACCCCCTTTTACACCTTGCCTTATCACCCTGTCCCCCTCTAAGGTCTGTCACAGGAAGGAAGAGTAAGCAGTAAACCGGCAAGGAAGCAGCAGTAAACCAAAAAAAAGAAAAAGTGAGAGACTGCACTGTAGAAAGAATTCATCCTGTTACTAACAGGACAAAGCCGCTATTTCAAAATGCAGATCACAACTTAAAAAAACACATCAGCTCTAACTTTGTCAATCAGCCATAATCTTTACTTCTGTGGTAGCAATCATTGAATCTTAAATGAAATTAGGTATCTTATATTGCTTTGAAATTAAGCTCCTCACACATTTGATTTGATTTATTTAATTGCATTAAGAATTCCTGACACAAGAAAAGGCCTCCAATACAATCGCGGATAAAAACACATTAAAGTCCATGATATATTTCCCATGTGGTAGCACCATATTTAGACACATGTAGACATTGTAAACTATCTGGTACAGTCAGTAGATAGTATACACATAGGACTTCTGGATAAAGAGTAAACGTCTAACTTTCGAGGCTGGACATTTAAGCAATGGAAATTGTCCATACTGTTTTTATTCTGTTGTGACATAAGCCTTTGTGAGATCATGTTGTCCAAAACTTGACTCTATCACTGACAAGTCCAGTCCTTCTGTATCTGAGTTAAACTGAGTCATTTGGATCTGAGGAACAACCGTATTAGGAACTGTTTGGGAAACAGACTCCTAAACAACACACAGATGGAAAGCATTAGTCCTACTGGCAGGAAACTCAAATCCCTTCTTGTACTGGGAAATAAAATGTAACAATGTGGTCTAGGTTTACTGCTGGATTTAATTCCGAGTCCAGTGAATTATTGCCTAAAACCTTACAGGTGCGGGTAGATTTGCCACCTGAACATTACCTGTATCTTTTGGCTTAATGGTCCCATTTGCACGCATGATTGAGCATAGGGACGAATAAATAAGTAGCTGCAGAAGTGGAAAATTACTGATAATACAGCCAGGCTGCAAGAGAAAAGAATTCCTTTCTGGCTCACAGCGAAAACACGGCTGGTCATTTTTCTAAATTCATCTTGGACGATTGCCATGGTCAAACTTGTGCTAATGTCATCTAATAAAATGAGCTTTGTCCACTTTCCTGGATGTGTTGGCAGGGTGATTGCCTCAAGAATGCAAGATGCAAGTTTTTGTTACAAATAAAACAAGCAAGAGCATGCAGCAAGCATTTCTGCTAACTCAACCACCCTAAAGTGAATGAGCATTTGTGGGCTTGTGTAATTCATCTACTATGCAAAGATGGTGTTCATATAGAGAGAAAGGGAATCCTTTCACAGATGTGTGTA
This sequence comes from Etheostoma cragini, assembly GCF_013103735.1. Lineage (NCBI taxonomy): Eukaryota > Metazoa > Chordata > Actinopteri > Perciformes > Percidae > Etheostoma > Etheostoma cragini. Next base: position 23,030,908 of record NC_048417.1, on the reverse strand, counting down.
ACATGGTGAAAAACACACTTATTATGCATCAAGGCAGCGAGGAACCACATTGGTATTTTTTTCAGATCTGGCAAAGGAGCTGACAACAACTGTCTTCAGAGGGACAATATGGCTTAGCTAGAACTTGCACAAGGGCACAAAACCAGTTGCTGACTCTTTCGTTAAGTTTGTGTGTGTGTGTGTGTGTGTGTGTGTGTGTGTGTCTTTGGTGAGAAAACAAACATCACAAGGGGATGATTCACAGTGGGTTAGGTTTGGAACGAACAAGAAGGCAAGTCTTGAGCAAAGCCCTTTCTCCTTTTAGGAAATGTTGTTACATCATATCTGTGGAGCTGTTGCCGGATGGAGCATTTGTCAGTTAGTCAAAGGTCAGAAAGACCACGCAGTACAGGCCTTTTCTTTTGTGGTAAGAGAGACGTAAACAGTATAGGGAATGCTGAGCAAAAGCAGTAAAAAACAATTAGGGTTTGACCATTTCCACACCATTGTGGATGAATCATAAAATGCTATTTGTTTTGAAAATGCTTTGACACCCACACTTTAACACCACAACAACAGAAGAACGTCTAATTCTGTTCTTTGGGGTAATCAGAGGCAGCTTAAATGGACTGTACCTGACTTTCAGAACAATATTTATAGCACCAACAAATATTTGCTTTGAAAAGATATAGTGGAGTGATGGCATCCAGAGCAGAGAATGAAGTCACACTCCAGTTCAGCCGCATTTGTATGTTAGTGCATGTGGCCATAAAAAAAAAACTAAATATTACACATCCAGTATAGGGAAATAGTCACTGAGAACCATGAGGGGGTGATCCCAGTCGGCTGCTTTTTTCAAGACTATTGTATGTCATACATCAGCATTTGCACAAATATCACTTCCCCCATCAACTTGTCAATGCCAAAGAGCTGTTTTCATTCTCTTACTTTGGAGGGTGTTTTTGAAAAGATTGTTTTTTAGTTTTGTCCGCTCCACGCAAATGGAAGCTGGAGAAAAACAAATGTGTTTCTAGTAGTTTGTGCAATAATGGCTTTATTTTAACCTTTCCAACCATCTGAAACCATACTTTGTCAATATACAGTTCATTAGTCATTACGTATCCTAACATGGAAAGCACCACTCCCATTGGAATGTGGCACTTCTGAGTAGACTACCCTGTTCTGAAAATGACCATAAATCCATACACTATGTCTCAACATGAAGGGTGTGAAAAACAGCCTTGGGTGCAAGAGGTCTATTACTGTACAATGGGAACAACATTGTCTTGTATAAATACAACGCTAACTTTGTGGTGTTTTACACCCATGTGTGTTGATAAGCGAGCGTTGATGCTCGGTCCTTAAGAATCCCAACCAGCGTCAATGTCAAGAATAACTGTATCTTAATACACATGCATGGGCCTACATACAAATATAATTAGCAACAAGAAAACTAACTTCTGGTCTGAAGGGACCACAAGGCTGGGCTGCTCAGTCTCCAGATTATCTTTCTCTATCATTTGGGCTATGGTTTGCCACCCCCATTGCCTAAAAACATGCTTGTGGTTCACAATAGAGCTTGGCTGCTCCCCCTGAGAAGGGGGAAGGGCATTGCATTCCTCTACTGACCTCCTGTTAGCAGCAGATATTAAACAATATTTGTGCTTTTACCAGTTTTCAAAAATACGAGACAAAGTAAACCAGTCCCCTATTCATGCAGCCCATTAGCAACAAGCAATCTGTGAAAGTAGAGTAGATCTGCTTTGTCTGCGTTTTTGCTTGGAGGCGGGAAACCAATGAAGACTGGCATTTCAGGAGATCCGGGCATAACAATGCGATCATTCAATTTGAGTCACTACCTCGGGAGACTGATGCGGACTGGATGTCTGCAATATTCAATCTGGGGTAACCACACATATATCGTTAAAGTCACTTCTCTGTGGAAAGTGCCGTGTAAGCCTACTGGAAATTCAACTGCTTAAAGGAAATCTCACCTTTGATTGAGTGTTAGGGTAATGCTATACTGCAGATAGTAGATGCCACTTTTTTTCTCTTTGAATAGCAAGTCCACATAGTGCTGATTTAAGACAACTGACTATTCCCTTTGGGATTTATGGCAATGCATGGTCCAGAACCCTTCAAGTATTGTGGGGCATAAATCCCAGCTCAATATACCATCCACACTTTTGTCTTCTATTAATAAGCATTTAGATGTAGCTTCAAAGAGATGCTAAGGAGGGGCTGAGGAAACACGTGTGCTGCCCTTGCCAAAGAAAGTGTGACATTGGAGGAAGGGGCCTCCTGATGGCAACAACTTCCCAACATCTGTAAAAGAAGGAAGCAGCCCATGCACTCACTATACCAGTTGGCTGTATGTTGTTCCACATCCCAAAAGCAGCAATAGCTGCTGCCTCTCAGACCACACAAACTCTTGTGCGACTGATGCTACCTACCTTCACCTGCTGTGGGCAGATCATGCAGATAACACATTGGCAGGTCATAACACGAAGCACCATTAAACATTTATGTCATTCGTGTTGGTAACAACTAAAATACGTTACTACATGTTTTTACACGTAGCCAATTTCAAGGTGGCACATTGTCTTTGACTTGAAACAACGTTATTTAGCCTATATATGTCTGACACTAAATAGCACATATTAGGCTACTTTTTGAGGTCTTCTTGTGTCTCAGATTGCAGTGACTCAGGAGTTATGGTCTCAGCCTGTGTCCAGGGAAAAGTTCTGGGCGAAAGACGAAGCAAGGATTGCATCAGGAATGCTGGCAGTTGACCGTTTTCCTCCACTCTGCGCAGACAGGGGTTGGGGAGCATGGTTGAAAGTGGGAGGAGAAAAAAAGGGGGGGGGGAAGAGATTTGGAATATTCTTTGTCCTCACCCCGCAGTAGGCTACAACGCACAACTGGAGAAGGACACGGGCTCCCCACAAAAAAAGAAAAAGAACCGGATGGCTTGATATTAGAACGGGAGGGCTTTATTTTAATAAAGAGAAAAACTAAGCTCCTGAAATAAGCGACAACTAAGAGGAGCCGTCGGGCGAAAGCAGAGACTCCCCAAATCACTACCGAAGGTAAGATAACACGCAAACAAATCGTGATAGCTTACTTCAGACGCGGCTACAGCACCAGGTGCCTGTTTAGCATTTCTTGTGGTGTTAAAGTTATATGTTACTTTAACGGACGAACTGTGAGTGGCTTTTAAGGGTTCTAGCGTGATTTCGGCGTTTTAACAGCCTGTGTCAACAAAGCTAGGGTCGGCAAATGTGTTGTTGTAACGCTAACTTAACGTTTAGTTCCCGCGGTCAGGCTGGCAGGACGAAGCGCCGGTTAAATCATCCAAGTTGGTTGCATTATGCGGAATAATGTTTGATTCATGACACATTGGCGCAGCATTTGTTATTAGCACCGCATGCCATGTAGTTCTGCTGGTATGCAGAACATTTTGCTACATTTATTGGGCATTACTATATCGAGTGGATTTGATAATTGAGGAACGCGCAGCCCCCCCCCCCCACCTTAAAAATATGATGATAAGAGAATAGCCATTTTTTTTCTTTTAAACTTACAGCACTCATTTAGTCACTAGTTGACTTTGTCCAAACAATGCGGCGCAGCTGTGTACACCGTTAGCTTAATTATCCATCGGTTTGTGGCTGCAGTGCTGTGGAAGCATGTGGAGCAGCGCGAGGACGTTTCCCAGATAACCACGCGGATAATTTTTTTTCTCGGTGCAAATTGGAATAATTTAGTTTTCCATTTGACATTATTGTTCAAATATACTGCTATATCATAGCTAGGCCTACCCCTAATTTTCTCTGCTTTCATTTCTTCTTATTTCTAATGCAGACGTAACAACTCGTGTAAACAGTAATGGGGTTTTATGGCTCCTGGTGAGACGAAGGGTGGATTAGTGTTTTCGTCCCTAGTCCAGTGGAAGTCACTCCCTAGTTTGACACACATGCTGGGCATTTTTAGGGGCTTTTCCCCCGTAAGCTCGGTGCCTCTTAGCTTTAGGGCTTTGGGATAAGGGAGGGATAACCATAACTAGCCTCCCAGATGTGAGAGCCACAATAACCCCTCTGTTTAGCAGGTCTCGGTCAGTGTTGAGGCTGCTGTTTTATTTTGGTCCTGACTTAGAAACGGACTGATTTCTTTGAAGTGCCTCAGTAGATGGCCAATGAAATTGACATGTGATGAAGTAAGAGAGTAAAGAGACTTGACATAATTGATTGGCACGTTTTTTTTGTGGGCTGTATCTCATAGACACAAACTAGCATCTTTTTGGAAATTTTTAAACTTCAAGATATCCCCATTAGCTCTTAAAAGTTGAGTTTAAAATGTGTTTTACACAGTAACTTAGAGTGGGACTGAACATTCACATGGCTGTGGTGACTTATTGCAAGCATATGTATAGGCCTATTGTCTAGTAAGTGACAATACAGTAATACAAATCTTTAACTAAAGTATAGTAAGTTATTTTTGGTGTCTGGTGTGGTTAAGTGGATGTTTCGAGACCAAACACAGTATACACACCCTCTCAGTCAGACAGTGAGGAAATATGATCATAGCCAAGTGCATAATCTATCACTTTCATCACACGGTTCTGTGAAACTACACAAATGCTGTTGCGGTTCCTCTGACACACATTAACCATCCAAGGTGTGTGCCAACCTTACCGACACGAGACAATGGAAATGACAACAGCTGTCTCTGTGTTTTTTTGTTTGTTTTTTTTAAGCATATTTGACACACATTCTCTCACAGGTGCTCACATATGAGGTTGTGGTTTTTTCCTTGGGCATGGATGTCAGCTCTGCCAGCAGCTTGGGACAACTTGTCACCGTTAACCTAGATAACAAGCAACAAAGTGTGCTTTTGATGACTATTGCTTACATGTCTCTTATAGCCTATAGTGTAATGGAGCTAACATTTCAGGTCAAATTATAGCCAAAAAAACACTGGTCTCCCACAAACTTTGATTTCACCAGAATATTTAGGTTGGTGCTTAATATTCCTCTGTATGCATTTTGCGTTTGAAACCACATGCCCCTACTGAATTTCGGCAGTTATCTTGATGTAAAAACCTGGACCTAAAGTCATCATAAGTTGAGGTGTAACTGCAGGAAGCAGCAGCATGCAGGCAGCACTACAGAAAGAAGGATTATGACAACGGTAGTCTTTGTGAGCAGTAAGCAAACGTCATAAAAGCAGTGAGTAAACATCTATGTATGGGACACTTGTGAAGGAATTTCATGGCATACCGACACTACTGGTGAAGACAGCAGAGGTCTGACACTTTACTTTACTTGAGCATTTGGAGCATTTTGGTGATCTGTAAGGGCTTTCAGTGCTAGTTAATTAGATTGTTGGAAAGTAAATGGTTTCTTTTTCCCCTCATATGATGTTTTTCAGTCCAACATTTCTTTTTAATCAAAACTGTGAAACGACAAATTAAAAGTGCTTTGTAAGTTGTAGACACACACACAGTCTGATGAATGCTGTGTGTACTAGCCAGAGCCTCTTATGCAGCGGTGTGGAGGAAGGTCTGGCAATACAAGACTAGGCATCACAGTAGTGTTAGATCTAACGGTATCATTAGTATTCTCAATTCTAATTTTCTTAAATGAAAACGGAACACGGTAAATATTATTTTATAGCATGGTATCAAAACACAGGCGCCAAGTATTGGCCTTTTAATAGACATAGGTTGGTCAGTTTGTCTGCTTGACAATCCCATATTGCGGCAATAAATTAAAGTAAAATGAACAAACAGAAATGGGTTGTTTTAGATAAAAACAGATGTTGACAAAGTTTCCATCATTTGAAATTGGGGAAAAATTAAAAGTGGGAGAAAGGGTTATAAATTGCAATATATCACAGAATATTACAATATATTTAAAAACGCAATAATATCATATCGTGGCATAATTACTGGGATGATGTCGTATCGAGGGACGTCTGGTGATTCCCACCCCGCTAGGTAGGACGCAGAGTAAGTTAACGACAGCTGTTATCTTATTGGTTGCACTTTTGAAAGGACAGTGGCAACTAGGTTTAAGTTGAAATAATTTAAACTTTGAACGCAGTGCAAATCTGAGCAGCATGCAACGCAACACCGATCTCCCCCTTAGGAAATCAATGAAATTGTTTTGCAGCGTATCATGTGTAGACGGCATAAGTCCTGGGAGTGACTGAAGGTGTCCAGCCCTTCTCCACACTATGCTTCCACAGGTACTACAGAGCCCAACACTGGCTTTATGGGTTTCAGGTTGATGGGTTGAAGTGTAAAAGTAGGTTTTGTAACTATATGGAAATGCCTGTCACATTTACAGAGTATATTTGTTTGACTCCATATTGCATCAACAATTCATTTAGAGTTGCAGCAAACCAGATTGTTAAAGTAGCTGCCCTCAAAACTGAGGAAACACTAAAACTTAAATTTAAACACTAACAGCCGTCTAATATGTATAGGTATTTGGTGTTGCTATGTGGTTAATAATTTTCCGTAATGCATAATGGCTGAGGTTAAAACATGATCTTACACCTGCAGATGTTCAGAGTTGTAATTGGAATGCCCTGGGACTTTTATTTCTCTATAATTGACAGCTGGTGATCAAATTGGTTATCCCATTGTCATCTTTTATTCAGATTCAGCTACTTCCTTTTAGAAAGATTGTCACTTTACAATTTGGCTCGCAACTAAATTTAGAATTATAAGAATAACTAAACATGGGATTTCGATTTGAGTGGACAATCTGTGTCATTGTGTATATTTTCCATACATTGTCTATAGGGTCTATTTTGTATATATGATAAAGTGTTGTTACTTTAGGTTTTAGGATACCGGTCCTTTCCTGAGGCACTGACCAGCCAGGAATATTAAAGAGATTAAAAGATGCTACCCCACTACCTCCTGTTCTACCGAGATACGTCCACTGCAGAGTTTTAATAGAGGGACAATTCCGATTCCAACTTTTTCACACACATATGATATTCTTTTACCGCAGCAGCAACAAAAACGTTCTAAACAGGCCTTAAAGCAGAAAGTTTGTTGGTCTTTGACAACATGCACCTTGTGATGTGAATTTAAGATGTGAAAGTCTTAAAATGAGCGATGGAATGACAATAAGCCGCGAAATCACAAAGACACTGTAGCTTATTTACTTGGCCCAAGCCTGGTAGTTTATAGTAGTGGTAGTAATTACTCAACATAAGTTATGAGGTTGGTCACAGATGGTGTGAAACCACAGAAGCTCTTCATTGCCTCTTTTTTATTTTTAACTATCAGCCCCTTTACTATGTTTTTACATTCTTTAGAGCAGGGGTCGGTGAACTGAGAGACACGGAGCCGGGACATACTACACATATTGTTTAATGTGAAGTTGCTTTTTATATTGGGCCTACAAGAATGTGTAGCGCGGGCTAAGGCCATTATACCTTTTTATTTTAGGATACTAAGCTATTAAAATAATTGTTGGCATGATTTTATGAATCATCTTTTAATGTTACACATTGGCTACCTGTGGTACAGTGAATCCTGAGGATTAAATGGATCTGTGTGACTACAGTGAGGAAAATAAGTATTTGAACACCTTGCTATTTTGCAAGTTCTCCACTTAGAAATCATGGAGGGGTCTGAACTTGTCATCGTAGGTGCATGTCTACTGTGAGAGAACATAATCTTAAAAAAAATCCAGATATCACAATGTATGATTTTTAACTATTTATTTGAATGATACAGCTGCAAATATGTATTTGGAGGA
>NC_048417.1:23003016-23023138 GCF_013103735.1 Etheostoma cragini | reverse complement strand
CCCCCCCCCCTGTAGTAACTCTGAGGACCCCCTAGGGATCTCTAGGAATCTGGTATTAAACCATGGCTAGAAATTTCACACCTTTTGGTTCTGTAGGAATTTCTGCGTGTTTCAGAATTTCTGGGGAAGAAGAAACTTTGGTCCAATGGAAGATTTAACAGAGATTTATTAATAACAATGATGAGACAAAGCACAATGAATTAACAATGCAGTGGGCTATGTTTCACCCAAAAGTTCTACATCAACAGTATATGCCCCGGATTCCCATCTCTCGCCCTTCTATATTCCTCTTGCCCCAGGGGCAGTTACTTTTTACCCTCATAAGTAAAATCCCTCCTCATGGGCTTTTCGTTGGCATGGTGACATGTAGGACGTGTCTGGTTGGCTTCTTTGCTGTCCAATGAGGAAGGAGGTTCTAAACTCTGTTCTTTGGGGTCATTTTCGGTCACAGATCAAAAGGTTCTTATGTAGATGACAAATCTTCATAAAAATGCAGGAATCCACATTCTGTTATCTCAGCCCAGTCTAAGACACCGGGGTTGGAGACAGAAGGTTACTTCCTGCTGTGTAGCAGAAGTTTTTTTCTATAGGTTAATTGTTTGGTTTTGATCTAATCTATCTGGCAGAGACAGGAAGAGAGGGGAGAATAAAAAACAAACAAGAGACCTACTCCTCAGAGTGAGAATTACCACAGCATGATATGGAGTTTAAACCTTAATTGTCATTAAATTCAGTCATACTTGATTACATAAAAATACAAGGTGATCAAGAATGTGTATGATTAAACCTTTATTTAACTCAACAGTTCCAACTTTGAATGTTTTGTCTCTGAACACTACAGCTCATAACGAGTTTAATCTTTAATTGGATATGCCTAAAGCGCCACTCGACTGACAGGATTTCCCTTGATTCTTTAGTTAGCAGTCTGGTGGTGGTTGTTGTTGCATGATTTGGTAATAGCATCAGAATCTTTGGCTGAGCATGCGCTTCGTAATGGTTGGCTTGGGAAGGCTCAGCTGTACCACAGTGAACCAGTAGCTCCATCTTGTGGCTTTTTGCAGTTAAACCTGCAGTGGCTGTTGAATAGTTTGGATAATGTTTTTTCTTTCGGTATGTAATGACGTGTATACTATCACATGGGAAACTAATGTTGGGTAACGACATGTATATAATTTGAATTGTAAAAAAAAAAAAAAAAGAATTGTTTTTGAATCAAATTGATTTTCATAAGCCTAAAAAGCGCTATCCAATCTCGACAGTTTCTGAATCATGCACCCCTACTGAATGATCATCTTGTCATCTTCCCCCCCCCCCCCCCCTCCTTTTCTACACAGGTTAGAGAGCTTCCCTTCTGTTGCAGAGGCAAAATGAGCTGGAGTTTCCTTACACGCCTGTTGGACGAGATTTCCAACCACTCAACCTTCGTGGGCAAAATCTGGCTCACCCTCCTCATCGTCTTTCGCATCGTGCTGACAGCTGTCGGGGGCGAGTCAATCTACTATGATGAACAGAGTAAGTTTGTGTGTAACACACAGCAACCCGGTTGCGAGAACGTGTGCTACGATGCGTTTGCGCCGCTGTCACACATTCGCTTCTGGGTGTTTCAGGTGATTATGATCACCACCCCCACCATCATGTACCTTGGCTTTGCCATGCATAAGATCGCCCGCATGGAGGACGATGACTACCGGCCGCGGGGCAAGAAGAGGATGCCGATAGTGAGCCGCGGGGCCAACCGGGACTATGAGGAAGCGGAGGACAATGGGGAGGAGGACCCCATGATCCTGGAAGAGATTGAGCCAGAAAAGGAAAAGGAAGTCGCGGAGAAGCCCAGCAAAAAGCACGACGGACGCCGTCGTATCAAGCGCGATGGCCTGATGAAGGTCTACGTGTTTCAGCTGCTGTCTCGTGCCATCTTTGAGGCCTCATTCCTGTTTGGACAGTACATCCTTTATGGACTGGAGGTGGTCCCGTCGTACGTGTGCACACGCTCCCCTTGCCCTCACACGGTGGATTGCTTCGTCTCGCGCCCCACAGAGAAAACCATCTTCCTGCTCATCATGTATGCCGTCAGCGCCCTGTGTCTGCTCTTCACCATGTTGGAGATCCTTCACCTCGGCTTCAGTGGGATTCGGGACTGCTTTTGCACACCGCGGCCTAAGCCTCCCACCCCCCGCCACCCAGCTCTGTCCAGCCAGAGGTCCTCCATCAGCCGCCAGCCATCTGCACCTCCGGGCTACCACACGGCTCTGAAGAAGGACCCGTCGGGGAAAATGGGCTTCAGGGACAACCTGGGAGACTCGGGCCGCGAGTCGTTTGGCGACGAGGCTTCATCGCGGGAGCTGGAGAGGCTGCGAAGACACCTGAAACTGGCTCAGCAGCACCTGGACCTGGCTTACCAAAATGAGGAGAGCAGCCCATCGCGCAGCAGCAGCCCAGAGTCCAACGGAACCGCAGTTGAGCAGAATAGATTAAACTTTGCCCAGGAGAAGCAGAGCAGTACATGTGAGAAAGGTGAGGTCTCCAACCTATTCAACCTCTTCATAAGTTTTCTTCATTTTCATTTTTGTCAGTTTTTAATTTTGTGTCGATCAATATGAAATGCTTTACTGATGCCATCTCTCTGTTCACAGGTCTTCGTGCATAGGTTCTCATAAGACCACCTGCCACAAGTCTTAAATTTACATCAGTGACATCAGGATCAGTTAGAGGACATAAGGGAATCTCTCTCTCTCTCTCTCTCTCTCTCTCTCTCTGTCTCTCTCTGTCTCTGTCTCTCTGTCTCTGTCTGTCTGTGTCTTTCTGTCTCTCTCTCTCTGTCTCTCTGTACCTTGCTTGAGATGGATGAAGTCAGCCCAAGCCTTCCTGTGTTACGGCCAGTTGTGGTGGGACAAAGAGGAGAGCAGTCGTCTCAACCAGCAATACCTGAGACGCCTGTCTGAAGATCCAAAGTGCTTACAAACTACCGTCGTGCAGCAAGAACGGTTAAGGTTATCTTGTACTTCTCCCTCAGGGCCACTAATAACTGTAATGTTTTTTATATATACCTTTTTTTTTTTATTATTATTATTACGGGAGCGTTTGTCCTCCTTTTTGGAAGTTCACAGTGAATGCATCTCAAGTTGGCCTTAGATCTAAACTAGTTTTTATGGCATTTTGTAAAGGTATGACCAAGCCAGTTGTAGTGCAAAGAACACGTTTATACCGTTTTAAAGTTTACCTGGTGAGGAAGTGAATCTCTGAGTGGGTGAGATGCAAAACAAAGGTCAATGGACAAGGCACCACTCCAAAAAAAACAAAAACGGTACTGGAGTTGTTGTCATGCTGATGAAGACATTTTTGTTAATGTTCATACAAAGGTTTCTCTCAAGTGTGTCACTATTTGTTTTTTTAGTATTTTATAAATAGTTTTTTGACAATGTTGGCACTGCACCAGTCAACATTCCCGAGCCTGGCGCTTCGATGGTAACTGGAACACACTTGGGGTGCCTCTGTCCAAAGGAATAAACAAACCTGGGTAATGCTTGAAAAATGTGTAACTTTTGATATTGTCTTGTATTGTTTAAACATGTATTTGAAATGGTTCTTTATTTTTGTATTGGTATTGTATTAAGAAGAGGCTACTGTCAATGTGGCAGACATGATTTTATTTTAACACAACACTCAGTCTGCTGTCTTAGTTCCCTGAAGCTTGTGCATGTACGTGCATTTTTTTAGTTCAACTGTTCAGTTATTAAAAAAATCAATAATAACCTGCAACTTAATATTTACGTGTCTCAGATAAGCAATCATTTCCTTTCCGTACAAACCTGGATTTAATTGTATTATTTGGTTAAATAATGGAAAATACTGTGTTCGTGTTCTATGTCAGTTGTGATTTTTTTTTTTTTTTTTTTTGTGAAATATTGCTGTTCCAGAAACTCAATGAGGGTTGTAAAAAACAACAATCATTTCAATGCCTTGAACGCGCTCTGAGATGCCATCTTTTGTATGCTGAATCATGCCCACAGTGCCAATTAGTGTCAACTCAAATATTGTCATCTCGAGTTATTTTGGAACAATGCTTTTTGTACTTTTTATACTTTTTGTATTGATAGTTCTGTGGTTAGTTTTTAAAATAAATTTTTTCAACAAAACACTTTTCAAGGGGTTTGAGTCTGTTTTATTATAATTATAAATTCAACCTACATGCTAAGCATAGGTTCAGTTGTAATGGTTAGGGATTTAGAAAATAGGACATAAGGCTTTGTTCATTTTAGTTATTTTATCTGGAAAAATTAAGGTCTCAGATTAGCAATTCAGCCTCCATTAACGCTAATTATTCAGAAGCTACACTCTGAAATTAGCAGAAAAAGGTTACTCCTACAAAAACAATCCATTTGCAGTATCAATTTGTCAAATGTAATTTGCATTGAACTTCAGTGGGAATTAGTTATTCAAGACATTTGTTTAATGACCTATCTTGTCAGATAATCATATTTTTGGCATCAAACAATCAGGCATATGTCAAAGTTCTTTAAATATAATGACATAACTTAAAATTCTTTCCTTTTTTAGGGTGGTTACAGATTTTAAGTTTTAAATCTCTGTGTGCAGCATGCAATGACTGTAGCAGGATGTTAAAAATTAAACTACAGGTACCCCTAGTGGCAGTTTTTAATCTCTACAGTGGGAATGTTAAACCCCTGGTGCCGTTTGACTTGCAGCTTCTGAGAACACAGCAATAAGGATTAGGAGACCATTTTGTTCCAGGAAACACCTTAAACCACAGATAACTAATGAGAGAGCTACAACCCCCATCAGTCAAAGAAATGTTGACTTTTTCCAAACTCACGAGTAACAAAACATGCATGGCATTGAGTAACAGAACCGATTTTATCCAGTATGTCATGTATGGCGCAATACATTTGGTTTTATAATGCAAGTACAAATGTCTATAAGATACAGTATCTAACAGCACTTCTCAGCACCTATTCTCAAATAGTTTAAGAACTATCTGAAAACATCTGTCATAGACAGGTGTCAAAGTCTGCATGCATGGATGGTGAAAAGGTGCTAATATTTCTGATATTGGTGTTAAAGTTGTAGGTCCAGAACAAAATGTTTCCTATTATGTCATTGAAGGTAAGCATGTGGTTGCATTAAGTTTCATATTTAGCTTTATCAAAGGGGAACTATCTCACTGGTTTGAGGGTCGACCAGCTGCTGTTACCAGATCATAGTTGGTATCTTTACTTCATAAATGACTTACTTGTGTTTAACTTTTTGAAGGCAGGACGGAGTGCTACCATAAGCCAAGGGCAGATCTTGTTGGATTCAATGTGGTTCACAGTTACAGCTGCTCAATTTTAGCAGTAAATGAAATAACGTGGATCATGAGCAAATTGTATCATTGTCTAATCATAAACAAACTTGAGATCAGCAGTAACATATTGATGTTATCGGATGAATGAAAAATATAAGACATTTTTTGAATACTGCTTAACTTCATTATGGAGGAAGTTTTATAATATGGTTTTTATATGAACACGCAGCTCAGACAGTGTACTTTATGTAACACTTCCATTACAACTCTCGATATTTTCAATTAGAATTTCCACTCCACTTTGACATTCCATCAATATCTTCTTCTTGCCTTGTAAAGGAAAATAGATAAACAAATAGCTCCCAACGCTGTAACGGTCAGTAGAGCAAATGTGGTGGTTAATCCGATCTCGGCATCACTGGTAGAGAGCCTCATACCCAGGAAGCTCAGGGTGTTGGGAGGGGGTGTGATCGGTGCGCTCGTTGCTGTAGGAAAGACACAAAGGCTGTCTTATTAGTAGTAGTAACTGTAAATCTAAACCATATTTGGTACACACATTCTAAATGTGGGAACAGAAAACCTAGTTCACAAAATCGGTGTTGGAAATGCTAATTTGCTTTCTTGCTAAGAGTTAGCTGAAGATCAATAGCACACTCATGTCTGTCTGTTTAACATGAAGCTACAGACGACATACGGTTAGCTTTAGTTTTAGACTGTGAGCATGAGGAAAGAGCTAGCCTGGCTCTGTCCAAAGGGGACAAACTCCACCTACCAGCACCTCTAAAACTTAGGGATTAACACATTATATATTTTCTTGATGACAACAAGACTCTTGACTAAGAAATAGTCTAGGATTTTGTACGGACCAAAAAGACACAAAATTGTAATTAGTGAGCTTAAAAGGCAATGGTTACTTTTGGACAAAGCCGGGCTAGCTCCAGCTCGATACTTAAAGTGATGGTTGGGAGTAATTTCACCCTAGGGTTCTTTGCACCATGACCTTGAGCCGAACTACCCCCCAGAAGCTTTTTTTACCTGGGTCGAACATCAGCTGATTAGCTTAGTGCAGGCGCTTTTGGAACCAAGTGTGTATCTCATAAATTACCCCACTAATAACGCCCCAAATGATACCAAACTCATGCGGTAGTACAAAAAGGTTTATGTACTCATAAAACGATGGATTGGGAAGTTTGTAAGTACACCAGGAGTTTATTTAAATAACACTTGCCTGCTGACTTAACAGTAAGACAAGTGTTTAGGCACGTCTACAAAAAACACTGAAAAGAGATACAACAACCATATTTATTAGTTTAATCACTAAATAGGTTAGTGTCTCCACACTTACCTCAATTATAACTTGTCTCCTGCTAGTTGTACTACAGCACTTACTTTTAAAAAATAGCAGTAGAAGTAGGTAGTAGAAGTTTGGTATAATTTCAGACATTATTAGTGGGGTAATTTACGAGATACACACTTGGTTCCAATAGCGCCTGCAATAAGCTAACCAGCTGATAATGCTATCTCGCCCATTGTTCGACCCAGTTGAAAATAGTTTCTGGGGGGTTGTTTGACTCAAGGTCGTGGTGTAAAGGTCCCTAGGGTAAAATTACTCTGAACCTTCACTTTAACATACAGATATGTGAGTGATATTTTCTTATCTAACTCTAAAATGTTGGACTGTTCCTTTAGGTCTTAACAAAATTAGGCTAACTGCAGTAACTTCTATGGGCTTTCAAGTAACTGGGTTAGTATATCACAATACAGTTTAGGATCTGTACACAGTAGGCCAATGGTTTTCAAAGTGGGGTCCGGGGACTCCCAGGGGTCCTTGACGAGATATACATTTTTTTCCCCATAATTCTATCCATAAGTAACACAATGAAAGAATGTATGACTAATTTGATAATGGCTGTCATACACTTTCTGTGATAGAATCATTTTCACAATCGTATCAAATTGGGGGGGGGGGGGGGGGGGGGGGGGGTCTTATTTGTGAAAGCATTTGGGAACCACTGCTGTACATTACATCATTGATTTACATGATTGATTGGATGTGGATCTTAGTTCTAACTGTCAGTTTATGAGTACATCAACTTACGTTCGGGCACAGAGTTCAAGCACTCATGGGGTCCCATGGCGGGGTCGGGGAATCCGTTGCAGTTGATGATGGTGGAGTAGGAGGCGACAGAAGTCTTGGCAACTCGAGGCAGTTTAGGATTTGAGTGATTGACGTAGAAAAGGCCAAATCTCTCCGAAAAGCCAGTGGCCCACTCTAGGTTGTCCATCAGTGACCAAGCTGTGTAACCACCGATATCCACGTTATCTAGCAAGTATGCTGGGAGGAGAAAATGAACACCTTTAGGAATGCAAAAGTATTGTTTTATATACTAGAAATTGCTTTAAACATAAACATTATTCGGTGAAACAGAAGGATTACCATGGACCAAACTGCATCCACTACTTAGAGAAACTTTCATGAGATATTGTCAATTATCTTTATTAGAAATATAGAATGGAAGTTGTGGTTAGATACCTTTCAGCACCTGGTTGATGTATTTTTCAAAGTAGTAGCTCCTATGAATATCATTAAGGTCAATAGGTCCCCGCTCTGAAATGCCATTTTCTGTGATGATAATACGTGGATTTCCATACTCTTTCTTAATGAAGTTTAATATCCGGCGGAATCCAAATGGAGAGACCTTCAGCCAGGATGAGCCTGAATCCAGCCAGGTACGATCAGCTATTGTTCCTGCACCCCTAAGAAGATCCAATCAGTGACTTTTAGTTTTTCTTCTCACAAAAATTAAGATACTACATCTTCAGCTCATCACTTTGTGATCATTAATGAATTGCTTACCTGTCAGCATCATAGTGCTGAAGGTTTCCATAGTTCACAGGGAAGGCCAAGACAGTGGTGTAATGGTTGAACCCAAAATAATCATAGGTACCTTTAATCCTCTTAATCTCCTCAGGAGTGAACTCAGGCAGCCTGGATAGATTGAATCAAACTAATTCAATTTACCCAATAAATGCAAAACAATTTTCCATATTTTGTTTTCAAACTTAAATGTGAGTTTTTATGATACCGAGATTTAGAAAGCCCAGCAGCTAAGCTTCGCTCTCGAATGATTGTCTTCATCATGTTGCTGTAGTCTCCATTAAAAACAGGGTGGGCAAACCAGCCAATGTAGAACTGAGCAAGGAGACACACAACAGCTATTAGAGATGTACATATTATAAAATGTGTGTCTAAAAAGAAGAGTCTGCAAACAATAAGTTGTGTAAAAGTTTTTTTGTTTTGTTTTTGTCGTACCTGCACCACACGTCTTGCAGCGTCAATGTCCTCCTGCTTATAGGGATTTCTGGGTTCTGACCAGTCAGAGTTGATGGTGATAGAGATAATTCCTTTCTGTTTTGCCCGGTACGTGTCATTGTAGAGATGCCAGGCCTCAGCGTGAGCTTTAAGTAGGTTGTGACCCACAATGTAGGGCAGAGTGCCTGGTCGGAAACTGATCCCTGGGCACACACAAGGAGAATTATTATTATGCTAGTTTGTTTAGCTATAGGCTTTTTGTCATTGTGGTTTACAAAGGTCAAATTAAGGATTGTTGAAAAATGCTGTATTCTCACTCCATGTGTCACTCCATGACTATGCAATATCATTTCGATAACATTTTTGTGTGAGATAATTAGCATCATGTAAAAGCAAACCTGGGGCAGCTGCTCCATAGCCATGGCCTATATTGGCTACATTGTATGGCTCATTAATAGTGATCCAAAATTTCACTTTGTGGCCAAGACGGCTAAAGATGAGGTCAGCATAATCCCTGAATTTGACAACAACAGTCTCATTCTCCCAGCCACCAACATCCTGCAGAGCTTGTGGAAGGTCCCAGTGGTAGAGAGTGATCTGACGAAGGGAAAAGCCGTTACGGTTTACCAAATTAAGTAACTTGCCATTTCAAATAATGGTTTGGGATGCTGGTAAGAATTACACATACATGGGGTTGGATGTTTGCTACAAGCAATGCATCCACCAATCTGTGGTAGTAGTTGAGTCCAGCCTCGTTGATGTGCTTGGTGGTGCCATCAGGAAGCACCCTCGGCCAGGATATGGAGAAACGATAATGGGTCACCTTAAGTTGCTTCAATATAGCAACATCCTCTTCTACTTTATTGTAACTGTCGCAGGCTATGTCACCATTGTCATCATTGTATACTCGGAGAGGAGTGTGAGCAAATTTGTCCCAGATGCTAAGTCCTTTTCCATCTGCTCTCCATCCCCCTTCAATCTGGAAAGAATACATTTAAAACAGAGATTTAAATGGAAAACAACAGAGTAAGGAATGTGCAATTTCCCAATCCAGCATCAATGAAGGACCTTCATCAGAACAGTTACCTGGTATGATGCCGTCGCAGTACTCCATATAAAGTCTTTGCGGAAATGTCCATAAAGTTGCTTCTCATCATCAGGTACAGGGAAACCATTGTCCTTTATGACTTGGTAGTAGAAATGAGCTGAGTACTTGGGTGTTCTTGGCCGGTTTGGATTAGTGAAGTCCACATGGTGCAGCCCAAATCCAACTTTGTACCCATTGAGCCACTCAAAAGAATCCATTAAAGACGTTGCTGTGTATCCTTTCAACTTCACGCCGTCAAGCTCATAGGCTGTTAATAAAACATACACACACAAATAAATGACCAAGAAAAAAAATCAAAACAAGACAATAATATTATTTAAATTTTCAGATGTATGTATGTCAGTGCACCTTTCAGAGCCTCATCAACATAGGTTTTGTAATAAAATACTCTGGCAGAGTCATCCCAAGTCGTCTTTGAGTCTGTCGCAACTCCACTCTCAGTTATGTAAATGTCTGGATCTCCATACTCCTCTTTGATCCAGTTGAGGAGTCTTCTCAAGCCCCATGCTACAGCTCTCTGGTTTTTGATGGCGGTAGTTGGTGAATCACCTTCCTCAGCTTCTGACAAATCCCGGTCATATTCATAAGATTGAGGTGCAAGCCTCAATGTAGCATGACTTACTTTCTTTGTAGTATAATGATTTACACAAAACACATCAGCTGTTCCTTTGATGAAGCTCTTTTCTTCTTCAGTGAAGGAAGGCAGTCTTGTTTCTGTAAGACCCTGGAGTTCACTTTTGTTTCCAACTTGCCACTTCATTGCATCAGGATAGTCACCATTCTTGAAAATGGGGTGTGCAAACCAGCCCAGTTGGAACTGCAGAGCGCGGTCAGCAGCCACCACTTCACGGGGAACATGAACATCTTTAGGTTCAATCCAATCCGCAATGAGGGCAATAGATACTAGACCTCCTTGGGATTTCCGATACTTATCATTGTATGTGTGGTAAGCCTTTGCATGTGCTTTTATAAGGTTGTGTGCAACTCTGTATGGTGCAATTCCTGGATTTTTAACATTTGGTGGAACCTGTCCAAGTCCATATCCTGACCATGCAATTGTGTAAGGCTGGTTGAAAGTCATCCAAAATTTCACTCTGTTGCCAAAGGTGGCAAAGCAGAAGTCACAAAAGTCATTAAATATATTAATCATCTCTACATTGTCCCAGCCACCGAGGTCTTGTAAAGCTTGAGGAAGGTCCCAGTGGTAGATTGTCACCATGGGAGTGATGTTGTATTCTAAGAGCCCATCAATGATTCTATTGTAATAGTCAACACCTTTCTGGTTCAGGGAGGTGCGTCGACCATCGGGAAAGATCCTGGACCAGGACAAAGAGAATCTGTACGACTTTACCCTCAGAGCGCGCAGCATGTAGAAGTCTTCATCCAGTTTGTGGTAGCTGTCACTGGCCACATTTCCATTAGCAAGAACACTGCCAGGTTTTTGGGTGAATGTATCCCAGATGCTGGGCCCCTTCCCATCAGCATTCCAGCCACCTTCAATCTGGTAAGCAGAAGATGATACTCCCCAATTGAAGCCTTGTGCAAAAGTGCCGTAGTGGTACAGCTTTCTCTGGAAGTTAGACTGTTGTGAGAATTTCTCCCAGACAACCTTTGATTTAGACGGAACCTCTGAGGGTGGTAAAGCAGTTGGCTGGCGTGTAAGTTGTATCTCTGCGCCTTTAAAAACATCCCCTTTTTGTGACCCAAATCCGTTTTGCTTGATGATCTCAGAGTAGAAATATGCCGATTGTTTTGGGGTTCTTGGTCTGTCTGCATCTTCAAAATTTACACGGTGAAGACCAAATCTTTGGCTGTAGCCTTGTTTTTCCTCAAATCCATCCATGAGTGACTGCACTGTGAATTGCTGCACATCCACTCCATCTAAGAAAATTGCTACAAAATGGACAGACACAACAGCACATTAACTTTGAAAGTATTTCCAAATTGTATGAGAGGTGGTTTTCTTCAGAGAAATTCTGTACACTGACCTTTTAGGGCCTCATTGATGTAACTCTTCATGTACTCTATCCTATTGGTGTCATTGAGAGTGTCTCCACTGTACTCATTAGGCATACCATTCCCAGTAATGTGGATGGGAACTTTGGTCACATTCAAGTATTCAGTGGAAATGTAGTTTAGAAGCCGTCTAAGTCCCCAAGGTGCAGAATAGATCCAGTCAGAAGCCGTAGATGACCATGATGGGTCCACATGTGCCTGGAAGTTGCCTACTCCCTGAGGACCGGGGGTGCAGCCACCAACACTGTTGTTGACCAACCGGGAGGTAAAGTGGTTTAATCCCAAAAAGTCAGCTGTTCCACGTATCCTCTGGCTCTCTTCTATAGTGAAAACTGGAAGTCTTACAGGCTCAGAGAGGGGACACTCATTTCTTTTCTGTTCAATCTGAGTCTTGAGTGTTGCAGGATAATCTCCATTTACAAAGATGGGATGTGCAAACCAGCCTAGCATGAACTGCAGGTAGCGATCCGCAGCTGCTATGTCTTCAGGTCTGGAAGGGTCCATGGGCTCAGCCCAGTCAGAGTTCAAGGCAATGCCTACCTTCCCTCCTTGTGTCTTCCTGTACTTGTCATTGTAGACATGAAAGGCCTCAGCATGGGACTTGAGCATATTGTGAGTGACCTGCAAAGAAAAAATACATAATGACATTAGTATATGTAGAATGCCTGTGCATTAACATGTATTTAATATTAACATTGCTCTCACCTGATACGAGGCAACCACATAGTCTTTTACTCCAGGGGGATGCTCACCAATGCCATATCCAGCATGGCTCACCACCCAGGGGCTACTGAATGTGTTCCAGGTCTTGACCCTATCTCCAAACCTGGAGAAGCAGAAGTCTGCGTAGTCCTTGAAGGCTTCAACAATGGATACGTTGGTCCAGCCACCACAATCCTGGAGTGCCTGGGGTAGATCCCAGTGGTAGAGAGTGACAACAGGTTGTATGTCAGACTCAATGAGAACATTGATCAGCTTGTCATAGTAGTGCATCCCTTTCTCTGATTGGCTGCCCCGGTGTCCTGAGGGGAAAATACGGGCCCAGGAGATCGAAAACTGGTAGGTGTTGACATTAAGACCTCGCAGGAGGTAGACATCATAATCCACCTTGTGGTAGCTGTCACAAGCTAGATCAGCTGTCTGATTTTCAAAGGCTTGGCCGTCATGACCAAAACGGTCCCAAATGGTCTCTCCCTTACCATCTTCTACCCAGCCTCCCTCAACCTTGAAGGATTCGCTAGAGGTGGCCCATTGGAAGCCAGAAGGGAAAGATTCATTGAGGAAAAGATCTCGTTCTGTTGTGGACTGGGCCCCAAACTTATTCCACACATCCTGATAACTGTTTCTAAATGTTTTAATTCCATTGTAGTGTGAAATGTCATGACTGTTGGAAAATAGAGGGATATAAAACAGTGTAAACATACAAGCAACAAACTGTCATTACGGTCCATATTAAACTGTACATTTCAACGAGATAAACAATTACCTGGTTGGGTAGTCCTCCATTTCCAGCATACCCAACATATCCATTAGGTCACATCCCATGATATTCAGGTCCTTATTGTTTAATAAGGCTGTGATGAGTCAAAGACAGAGTTACTGACAGTTCTATGATCAACAGTAATGGCATATGCAGAAGTAAAAAGTCACATTCCTTTTGACACATGTTTAAAAGGGCCTGCAGCACTGCTAGCAGCTCTGTTAGGCTGTACTTAACATGATGCTTAGCAGGTATAGTGACCATTTTCAAACAAAATCGATCTCCATCTTAGTTTAGCTTGCTAGCATTCGCTAATTAGCATTAACCACTTGAAAATATATGATTTTCTCGCCTAAATTTTTACCCTTAAAAAAGTGCTGCAGTTTCCACATGCTTTGGCCCTCTGGGATGATCCTGAGTTCATTGGGAAGTTAACACACCCAACTTGTTGTTTCTAGTGGCAGTGTGACACTAGGCCTTACTGACACAGAGCTACAGAGGTTAGAACACAGAATTTCTATTTCCGTCCAAGTAAATCATCTGAAAAATTAATAAAAAGCACTACTGTAAGCCTATTACATGGGCTACATACTAAAACAGTACTCTAACCACATGTCTCAACTTAGAACAGAAAAAATCCAGAAAAAAATGACTTATAAAATGGATTTTATATGAATGTATTTCTACAGATATGTCTGTGCGTTTGTCTTATTTATTATTTCTAAAAAAGCCAAAAAAGTGCTAAATACGAACTTCTGAAATACAAAAACACATCCACATCACTCACAGATATGTCTGAAAGAAGTACATACAGATTTATAGAAATAAGTCATCATAATTTCATGAAATGTTGAAATGCCATCAGAAGGCCATATTTTTGCCTTCAGACAGCTGTAAAAGATCACAGGAATAGTTTTTGTTGGCCATGTTCAATATCAATCAACTCGTCTTCTTATTGGCTACACAGGGATGCCAGTTTTATGACCTTATCTTCTAATTCGTGGGCTCCACTGTCAATCTTTCCCAGGTGGGCCCAATGGCGACTGTGCGATATCATTGGCTTAGCTTGAGGGTATCTCTTGATAGGCTGATGCTTTTGGCTGGGAACAAGGTTCATTGCAATTCTCAGAAGCCACAGATTGTAATGGTGTGTTGACCTTCGGTTTAGCCCGCACAGGGAAAAAGTTACAAGCTATAGAAACCGAGAAATGATGCACAATCTAGATTTCTGAACGTCGAAACTTGGCCAGAAACTACAAGATTGTGAGGGGACCAGATAATTATGGATTACAAGGCTTGGATATTCTAATTCCTTGGAGTGTTTGGGATTTAGGAAATCAACGTTTATGAATATCTTTCACCGCTGTGGATAAAAACACGAGGACAAAGGTAGGGATGCACGCTCGATTTAGACAGAAACGGTGCAGTGTTTCTTAACTTCATAACATGATTATAACCGCTGTAAGTCACCTTATCCTTTGTGCCGGGGCTTGATGGAATCACAAGACTTTAAGCTTTCTAATGATGTGCTGCATGACCGTGTTGGTGACGATTTAATGCTTGCAATTCATAAAAAACAATTCATGAAAACAGGTTCCGTTTGGGGAACCGTGCTCTGCTGAGGCTTATGGGAATGTCATCAGTTTGCCTGGTATTTGGTCTTAAACCAAAGTATTTCAACTAAAGTAAGTAAAAAGTAAAGTAAACATTGATTTTGATCTTAAAATAGCGCTAGCTGAAAAGTTAAAACCAAAGTTATTGCAATGTATCCGGAGGGGGACATGCAAATCTCTACCAAGTATCATGTAAATTCATCAGTCTTTATCTAATCGATCAACGTTTAAAATGTTCTTGCCACAGTCAAATGGAAATGAGTGATCAAACAATATGTATTGCCTGCTAAACACATTGCGTTGTGTTGTGTGCATTAACTTAAAATTAGAAAGCAAGTCCAGCTGCCATGAATGTCATTTTCCTTCTAAAGCTTTACTGAACCATAAAGAAAACAATTTACACTGATCACTTCCGTATGACAACACTTCTAAAAACACTGCCATGATTATTGTGCTGTAAAAGTTTATGATATCGCAATTTACAACAGGCTAGCGTTGATATGTCTCGTCAGTAAAACACAGAGGATTATGTTGAAAATATCCTACAAATTTTCAACTTCATGAACAATCCACTAGAGTTTATGATGATAATAATAATAATTAATACTCAACAGTAGAAGAACCAAATGCACATTTATGAATTTAAAAAGAATGACCACTTGAATGCAGACTTTTTTCTAATTTCATGTGTATTGTTCCTGTTGTAATAATTTAGATTATTTCACAAAGCACAAAAGTGATAGTATTTTATTAGTAGCAAGTAGAAGTAGTGTAAATTTGTGAGAGACACTGTTGTTTCTTGAAATTTACCTTGGACGAAATTGCCAAGAAGCTGGTATTCATTGTTTTGACAACCATGAACAGTCATCTTGTATATCAGGATAGGCAAGTCCCCACTGGACATCTACAACAAAACATGCATGTTGCTGCAGTGGGATACAAAATATGAAATGCAACGTGAAAAGATACCCCCTAGAATGTTTACTGTACCTGTAAGCTGCTCAGCTCCTTTGCAAAGTTTGATGCAGAGGCACAGTTATATTCTATGTGCAATGACAAGAAGTCCATCTGTTCAAGATAAAAGAAACAGCATAGTATGCACTCATGTCTTTTAATGAAATACAAAGTGCTTGTTCAAGTTGTACAGCCATAGTGCCGACATTGATTCACAATATACTAATGTTAGCCAAAGGTTTTGTTGTTTTGAGATTGATGTGAGTCAGAGTAAAGTTACAGGCATGGGACACAAGTTGCTGACACATAATCTGTAAACACTTGTTGTCAAAGAGTTAAGATAAGGAGAGATATGTAACATTTTGAACAGCTGACAATACACTTTGTAGAAGGCTGAATCAAGTAGAAAATAAAGCACCACCAGGACCTTGCGAAGAGGAGACCATCACTTCTAGATCTGTACAAGGAGGATGCTTAATAGCTACCAAGAAGTCCAAAAAGAAACGTCATACGTGCAACAACAATTTAGAACTGCGTGGACAACTATTCTACAGTTTGTTTACTAAACACTTCTTTTTTGCAGGGCGATGTGCTTTAAATGAAGGACCAAGTTTTATATTTAAGTGTATTGCTTAATACAACATATATATATAGAGATATATAAATCTATGTATATTTATATAATTGTTGTTAAATGTGGAATTATAACATCCACAAAAATGATGGCAAAGTGTCCCTTAAATACAATATTGAAAATTACTATTTCTATTTATGTTGACTTACTGTTTTTCAAAAGGTTTTCGTTCAGAGCCTAAAAGCAGCAGCACCTACACTTAATAATGTATAAATGATACAAAGATAAAAAGACATTTGAAAAGATACATATACAAGAGAGACCCGAAGAAGCAGTATCTTACTGTAGTTGAATCTTTGATCTGGGGAAGAATTTCAACGTCATTTGCTCTCAACCCGATTGACAAAAGTCTCCCTGTGAATGTGCATAAAGACACTCTTAGCAAAATGTATCTTAAGACCTTGACATTTGCCAAACAAAGTTTGTGACAAAGCATAACTTTAAAATAAGAAATTAACGATGATTGAATTCCATTTAGCTGCTCATTTACCGGTTCCTGGTATTGTGTGTGCTGGCTTGCTGTCACACTCTGACAAAGCGGGACTACACTGGACGTGAATAGTGAGACAAGTGAATAGAAGCGAGCCAACATTAATATTATTAGTAACACCTGTGCTTTTCCTACTGTGACAAATCTTGGGCACAGCTTCACATTGGCATGCATGCATAGCATCCTCTATTAAACTCAGCTAATTATTACTTTATTGAGATAAGCATGGTAATCTACACATGTAATCTGTGTCATAAATAACAGGGTGAAAGGTTGCAGATAAAAATAAAGATTATAAATTCGTCATAAAGTAATTTTTTTACAAGTTACTTCTCAAGACACATTGAAAATACCATTTATAAGTCAATGTTGTAATGGAGACATATTTTTGGAGAATTAAGGGTGACAAGAAATAATATCCTGCAAACAGAAGCTAAATCAATCAATCAGTGATATTTGTTCATCTCCTCCTACTTTTGTGAGTCTTACTTACTTTTGTCAGGAAACCGTTGATGGTAGAGCTGGTAAAGGTTTTTGTTGAGCTGGAGGATATTTTGCAAAGGACCGGGAGCACCTAAAGGCTTCCCATCATGCCAAACATCATCTAAGTCACTCAGGGTCACCCATGAGTGCACCAGCGCTCCAAACTCCAGGAAGGCAAACTCTGCATACTGCTGGAACATCTTTCCCAGCTCCTGGCTCTCCCAGCCCCCATACCTTAATCTCAGAGTATCTGGCACTGTGGATCCATGAAGGATAACCAGAGGCTGAAGGCCCACCTCCAGCAGCTGTTTGAGCAGGGTCTGGTAACAGGTAACCACAGCCTGCTGCGGTTGGCTGGGGAGGCCTGTAGGCAGGAGTTGAGCCCATGAGAGCGGCACTTTGAAGCTGGTCAGCCCTCTGTCCTGGAGATACTTAAAGTACTGCCAGGAGCCTGGAGGTATGGGATGACTGCAGTCAAATGCATCGTTCACTGCACTTCCTGAGCTTCTCCCTGGCTGCTTTGTCAGAGGACCCCCAACAAGCATGAAGTCCTCCTTTCCATTCAGCTCACTGCTCCAACAAACACACAGACAAAAAACATACAAGAAAGCAACCCACATTGGGTACTTCATTGTGACTTGAAATGGATGGACTGATGTCCTCAACGGATAGCCGAGCTCTTTTGAAGCAATTACGTTTCATCGTTATTGCATTGTTACACAATGTGCAAGTTAGTGTTTTATTGCGGCTGTATGATACGGTCAGACTCTGGACTCGCACAAGGCAAGTGATAAATAACTGCATCCCGGTCTTGTACTCATGTTTGAAGACCATGAAATGTGTAGTTCCAACATGCTTTTAAAAAAAATGGTTAATAGCATGACAGTAAAATTTGAGCAAGAAAACAAAGGCTGTTTATTTAGTGTAAGAAATACATCTTAGAGGCGAAAGTATAAGTTCAAAAATAGGGAGTTTTCTTTAGGAGGAACCTATAGGTGTCCTCTTGAATTCCTTTTACACTCCTACAAACCCAAGGTTGGAAATGCTGAGGGAGGTGGATTCACAGTATAGTATCTGCCCATGCTGGTATCTCTCCCACTAGCTATGTTTCTCTTCTTAACTTCAGAAATACACAAGTGTGCCATCACAGTGTCCATCATAAACTATAACCAACAGACGCTCTCGGGGGTTCTTAAACTCGACCTCTTGGGTTGCAAGATCATGGCTGATCAAATCTCTGATAGGTTAAAGACACCCACCTTTGAATTCAGAGACTTTTGGGACATGGAAGTTCAGCTTTTTGTGTCACAAAGGCTGGCCATAATTACAGGTATAAAAATAATGACATACAAATGATCATTTATTTTTCCCTTGCTTTTGTTTGCATGTTGACTATGGTTTTTATTTTACGTAGTTAATAAATGAGCTGAATACAGTTACATTATACATGTGTCTCATGCTGACTCTGCGAGTTGCAAGGACAACACTACAATTTTGTTTTTAAGATGGAATGCATAAATAAATAAAGAAAATGCCATTTACATATGTCAGGTTAACATAAACCTTAAACCCCATGCATTGCCAGGATGATTAAGTATGGTTTAATTCTCAACCAGGGGGCTTAATGGTGTTAGAATTTTCAAACATTTTACATACAAAATATGTACAGTGTATATGACTATTTTTTATCAAGTTAATGGTTTACATATGATATAGAAAATGTCTATGTCATATGTAGAACCATTAACTTAAATACATAACTTTATTGCTTTTATTTCTTGTTAAGCTTTAGCAAAGCACTGTAATTGACTTTTCAATTTATGTTCCATGTGCACTTCATCTCCATCTTCTTCTTTAGTGCTTGGACTCTTGAGCAGATGTAGATGTGTTCTTGACACTTGTGTTGCCATGTCGTCAAATCACTGATGAAGATCACTGAAGTTTACAGGCGATGTAATACCCCTTAGAATAACTATGGAGTTAGAGTCAACAAGTCATCAGAACAGATGGGTAATATACTGTGTGCTGTTGACTTTTGGTTCCAATTGGAGCTTTTAGTTTAGAATGTCATTAACCCTACAACAACATTGACAGTGCGATTCAGCACCAGCAGCACCGCCCTGAATGTTGTGTAACATGAGTACAAGTGCTCCAATGCGTCAGTAATAACTGCTGACTCTTGCATTTCCAGTTGTTATGATAACAACCTTGGACAGATGCAGTACACGCTTGAACCCTGAACCACTATGTTATTAACAGACAGGAAATGCTGGCTTAACTGTTACTCATTACTTCAAAATAGACATTTAATTTGATTTGATTTAATCATTTTATTTTCACAACAAAAACACTAAGACAGCATTATATGTTTCACAAAAAAGATGTGATGGACGATTGCCGAAAAACCCTCAAAGGGCTTAATAAGTGGCAATCTCCATAGAAATAATTACATTTAACAATTTAAAATCAATTTCTGTGTTATTATTTCTACTGCATCCTAAATAAGTGATCTATTACTACTCAGGATGAAGTGACAAAGGAGCCAAGCAGTTGTTTCTTGTTGTTCTTGTCCTGCGGTGCCCTGTTACATCCTGCTATGTCCTGCTACGTCCTGCTACGTCCTGCTACGTCCTGCTACGTCATGCTATGTCCTGCTACGTCCTGCTACGTCCTGCTACGTCCTGCTACGTCCTGCTGCGTCCTGCTACGTCCTGCTACGTCCTGCT
>NC_048417.1:22974746-23002916 GCF_013103735.1 Etheostoma cragini | reverse complement strand
GCTGCGTCCTGCTATGTCCTGCTACGTCCTGCTATGTCCTGCTACGTCCTGCTACGTCCTGCTATGTCCTGCTACGTCATGCTACGTCCTGCTACGTCCTGCTACGTCCTGCTACGTCCTGCTATGTCCTGCTACGTCCTGCTATGTCCTGCTATGTCCTGCTGCGCCTTGTAATGCCGTGCAGTGTCCTTCAATGCCATGGCTTACTACAGACTACTATTTCTAGTCACTGTTCCGTTATCTTTTATTGTGACTGTTATTACCACTAGTCATCACACCCCCAACCGGCCCCGTCCGACACCGCCTACCCAGAGCCGGGGTCTGTCCCAGGTTTCTTCCTAAAAGGGAGTTTCCCTCGCCACTGTCGCACTGTTGCTTGCCCTGGAAGGGACTGCTAGAACTGTTGGGTCCTTGTAAATTATAAAGTGTGGTCTAGACATACTCTATCTGCAAGATATCTTGTTATGAATGGATACTATAAATAAAATTGAATTGAATTGAAATTGTTTGGGCCAATGCAATTTACACAAGACTAGTAAACAGAATGCATGATTTAAATTGAAAACAATGAGGGGAGATGGATTATTCTATTTTTTCTGTAATTCTGCATTATAATTTTGCTTACAACTTTTTCATTTTTATTTATACATTTGTTTTTTTTAAGAAAATGTTTTGGGCAATTTAGCCTTTGATAGACAGGACAGCTGTAGACAGGAAAAGGGGGAGGGGGACAGGGAAGACATGCAGCAAACGGCCACAGGTCGGACTTGAGCCCTGAGCCGCTGCGTTGAGTCTCTGCATATGGGCACCTGCTCAACCAGGTGAGCTCCCCGGGCACCCCATTTTCATTTATATGTTAATACGTTTTAGGCCCTGTTAACACCAACACAGGTATTTTCACTGAAACTGAATTATGAAACTCTGGTCTGACTGAAAGTTAAAGCTTGTTAACAGCACCACAGGTCAGTCATCCGATGGCTCACACTCAGACAAGATGTTGTTGTTTTGGATTACTGTGTATGGCTGCATGTGCCAGAAACATGATGATCAACATCCGGCCGTGTTTCTTGCAGGGGACATGACCATTGACAATTTGAAAGGCCTGAATGGCAAACCCTTTGAAGAGGCAGTGTTGAACACATTTGACTGCAGTCATCCCATACCTCCAGGCTCCAGGCAGTACTTTAAGTATCTCCAGGACAGAGGGCTGACCAGCTTCAAAGTGCCGCTCTCATGGGCTCAACTCCTGCCTACAGGCCTCCCCAGCCAACCGCAGCAGGCTGTGGTTACCTGTTACCAGACCCTGCTCAAACAGCTGCTGGAGGTGGGCCTTCAGCCTCTGGTTATCCTTCATGGATCCACAGTGCCAGATACTCTGAGATTAAGGTATGGAGGCAGGGAGAGCCAGGAGCTGGGAAAGATGTTCGAGCAGTATGCAGAGATTGTGTTTGGAGAGTTTGGAGAGCCGGCTGATTCCGGGTGACACTTAGCAGATCGGAAAAGCTGAGAGATGCAAAACACTCTTGAGGCACACACCAGTATTTAACCGACTGTTTCCTAGAAGATCATTTTGTTGCGTTATGTGCCGAGCCATGGACAATACTGTGTAGTCAGAGAGCTGAAGATTATTGCTTTCTTGTGGAAAACATGTGGCTTCTAAGGAAGTGATTACATAATTAGAACACTATGTCTGGTCAATCATTATGCAAATGTTCTAATTTCTAACCTAGTATACCTCCCCCTCTTAAATTCCCACATTATGTAGCCTTAAATGTTTATCAATTGCCAGCATTAGTTACTAAAACAAGGCAGCAGCAAATGTTTTGGGATAGTTTTTACAAGGATGTATAATAACGTTTTGGTCTTCTTTGGTTTTCAGGTAATATGGATGAGAAAAAGGCTTTTTGTAATTAGAAATAAAACCTGGACACCAACTGCTTTGACACAATTTATCCCAGTGATGACCTACAATCCGACCAGAATAAGAAGCAAAGTAGAGTCACTTTGGCTTCTAATCACATTTTGGAAGTGTTCTTTCTTATCTTCTATTATAGTTATCCAGCTTTATTAGATACCATTAGATTATTGTTTTTTATGGTTTGGGGTTTTACTTTGTTTTCTATCCTCCTTCTGTGTGTTCTTTGGTCCTGTCTTGTCCTGTCTCCTCATGTTTGTGTCTTGTGTTGCTGTTCCATCATGTGTTCCCTTCTGAGTGTCTGTCTGTAGGTTCGGTTTCCTGCTTTATTTTGAGTCTCATCCTGTCTTCAGATTTATTTCCTGTGTCTTCCCGCTCATGGTGATTACCTGATGTTTCCACCTGCTTCCCTGCCCTCTTGTCATCTGGCCCTCGTTACCTTGTGTGCTTAATGTCTGTGCTTCCCTGTCTCGTCAGTCTGTGTGTCAGTCATGTGGAGTTCCTGTCGGGACAGTTTTCATTTTGCATCCCTGTGATCCATCTTCACAGTGTCTTTGTTCCTGTTTTTGGTGTTCTTTATTTTCTCTTTGTAGATTTTTGTTATTTGGATTTTTGGACCTTGTTTTTGTATTATTGAATCCCTGTTCTTGTTTTTGAACTTTTTTGCTATTTAACATCCTGCAAATGACTGTCCTGCCTTCTTGCCTGTCTCTGCATTTGGGTCATGTCACAACACTTAGTTACAGTACTTATGGCAGTGCTTGATGAGATAATGTTTTCCATATCTGTTTATCACACCAAAGGTCATGATAAAGGATTGGTAAGCAGAGGAAAGGAGAATGTGATAACACGTCAGGAAAAGTTCAGCTTAATGTTATCTTCATCGCTACAACTGTGTAGATATTTTGGTCATTTTTCCTTTATCCTGATCAGAGCTTTGTACCAGTTTACATATAAAATATTGCTGATTGACACAGGTGCAGAAAGAAAGCAAAGGCCCAAGATGTGTTTTTAGGGTTTGAAAAAACTTGTTATTGACACTTAAATATAACATTTTAGGAACATAAAAATCTGTTATTGTAAATTTAGGATTTTAGGTGGGTGAAATTTTGAAAGCTGTGAACTCTACTAGGTAATGACATTTCTGTGCCTTTACTTACTATACTGAAATCAATCTGTAAATATTGGATTCAACTGTGTGCTCCCTGGTTTGTCAATGGAATATACAGTATGATGTAAGAAGACCATGCCTGTGAGGTTTTCCGATCCCTGTGTCACTGTCAGTGATTGACCTCTGGATGGCGCCAGAAAATCATTTTCTAAGCAAACACTTGACAGTTGTTGCAGTACAGTTTCATTTATAAATATTAATATCCAACTGAAGTTACTTAAAGCTATAGGCTAAAGACGGGTATGCATCGAAGACAAATTAAGAAAACAAAACAGAGATCATTTTCAGCTATTTAGCAGGGTGTGCATCCATTTTTTGCTCTTTTACTACCAGTTTGATCAAGGGAAGTAAAGTATTCAAGATCCTGATAACTTTAAAGATACATACATACATACGTTCATTGTTGGGATTGTGAGGTCCTTGGCCTATAACCTGTCTCATTCTGATGCGAGGCTTACAGAATTTCCCAATAGGACTAATAAAGCATTTCATTAAAATCTATTTTATAGGTACATCCTCCGTCCCCACTGAGACAATAAAAATTCAACACAGGCTCCACTGAGTTGAATTTGTAAAAAGGAAAAATGCCTTGCTTGTTAAATATTCTTTTTTTGCCTTAACATTGCCCAGTACTGGTCTGGGATTTGAACCCATCGAGTCTCAGAACACAAGACACCATCTCTAGGCTTTCGGTTGCCACTTTTCCACCAATCAGGCTTGAAAACCCTAACAGCCTGGAGGAGCCAGTCAGTCATGTTTCTCCCACTCAATACCATGATCCACACAAACAGCCCTTCTCCGCCAAGAGGCGCGTCTCCTCCACACGGTGACCCGCCATCTCAACAGGATGTACGCAATAATGCACGCTGGGTGTCTGTTGTGCATGCTCTCCACTGCTTGCGCCTCAACAGCTCTGATCAACAAGGGGTCTGTTCAATATCTGAAACCCCGGAGTCTTTCAGGATGGGGTATGAGTCAGACCAGAGGAAAACATATTCGCTCATAGCTTTATGAAATGTTTTTAGGTCAAGTGGATTAACTGCCAAAAAAAGTAAGGACTTGCACATGTAGGAGTGCCTGCCGATCTGTGAGTTAAGTACACTCACATACATTACTGACAAGACACAGGAAGTGTAATTGTTATTATATAATTGCACTCAGTATGTGCAGTATATAAAACATGACAGGCTTAATGCAGAGTATCAACATTAACTCAACATCATTTTTTCATCATTACAATCCAGCAGCATTGCATAACAATTTGCACGTATGAAAGTATGTGTGTCTGTACATAAAGACGTCGCAGGCTATTCTTTATTACGTATTGTGTTGCGACACAATCGTCTGCATTTTGAAATGTTGAGTCAAGTCATCTTCATTTATCTATCAAGCACATTCAAAACAACAGAAGTTGACCCAAAGTCCTTTCCAGTCAAGGCAGATGGTTTAAGAAACATTACAGAGAGAAAAGGTACATAACAAGCAACAATACAAAATGTTATACAAATCAACTGACATGATAAGCCAAAGTCAAGTAAAGAAATAGGAAGTTAGGAGAGAAGGAATCAAATCAACAATAGATTACAAAAGCAGTAGAGGGAATTGAAAACAAGTGATGATGGTCATTGGCAGAAGCCAAGCAGCCTCAAGCGGAACTGAAAGGGAGTGAAAAAAGGTAGGGATTTAAATTTGAGTTCAATTTTTCAATTGTGGAACAAGACTTAATGTTGGACGAGAGGCTGTTCCAGAGCCTGGGACCAGCACCCGAAAAAGCAAAGTCACCTTTGGTGAAAAAACGGACAAAACCTTTGGTCTTACAGTACATTACAGTCCTCGGATGAACCATGAGACACTCATAGCCTCTGAAAACTATTCAACTATTTTGCATCACATTTAAATTTCATCTCATATATGCCTTTGGCCCTTCAAGACACTTGTTGTACTGTGTCCATGGCAATCTCACGTGCACAGACAAACAAACACAGGCCATATTCTACACATCTGCTGCTCTGCACTGACTCTCCATGGTATTGGCACAAAGATGAGACTCGATGTTCTGCTGTTGTTTTAATCAAATGCTTGCTGGGTGGAAATCTCCCCTTTGTGTCATGGAGGCAGAGTGATGGTGATTGCAAACTGCTGCATGCCATCCTTTGCGCCCTAGTAGGCCCTGATGGAACACTTAAACTCGTCGAGAGTTTCTCAAAGCAAAGGAAAATGGTTAGAACTTCAATCTAAAGGGTCTGTTATTGCTATATATTCTGGCTGCGTGTGATGGGTACTTACATTTTACATCTTGACTTTGAGTTTTTTGCAACACAGATGTTAAGGTTACAGTAAACAAAACAGGAATATAAAATAATCATGAATGTTCAACTATTGCACAAAAGGTTCTGTCAATCATTTTTACCTTCAGTTCAGTGAATCAAAACATGAACAAAACCTGTCCTAATATGCACAACTCACTGCTTTGTCCCAAGGTGTTACAATGAGTATGACTCCAATCGTTGCATTTGAGTTGTGGCAAAAAGCCAGAAACATCTGTAAATAATTAGTCATAAATGGTTGTCGGGTGTTGTTGTGTCTGCTTCCCGTGGCAACCTTTAGATGTTAAAATCCAGGTTGGTGAAAAGCTGTGTTTTACTTTACAAGTCTAATTAGTAAAGCACATGCTCTCTCTCTCTCTCTCTCTCTCTCTCTCTCTCTCTCTCTCTCTCTCTCTCTCACACACACACACACGCTCAAACGGGTGAGAAAAAAGAACATTTTTGGGCCCTTTTACACCTGACAATCTGACCTTTTAGCTGTGAATGTTGGAATTGGATGTCGGCAGGTAGTGTGCAATGGTTTTGTTGACTGTTTTAGCAGAAAACAGACACCTTTTTGCGGCCAAATACGATGCCATAAGAGCAGCGAGAGTAAACCAGAAGAGAAAAGAAGAGGCAGCTAAACATTAAGCTCAGTGAAGACAAGGGGAGCTGCACATTCAGGTGATAACTTCCCCTTTCACATTGTCACATTGTTTTCACATTGTCATTTGATGCGTTGGTATCATAAAAATATTGACTGGAGTCACTTTAAGATCCTTACTCAGGGCTATAGTCTTGCTTTTATTCTAAATTGTTGTAAAACTCAGAATGTCGTGTAAATGTACAGGTTAGTTTGAAAGAAGGCCTAACTGACAGTACCGGCACAATTCACGAAACAGGATACCATCATCTTTGGACGTGAAGACATCTGCCACCCAGATGTAAATTGTGTGGCTGCTAAATCAAGCTATAAAAAAGCATGCACGTCAACACTACTTATACAAGCCTGCTGTCAAACTACTAAAGACAAGCTTTTAGTTATCATACGGAAATAAAGTACACCTCATCAGGTAACAGGCTCGTATTAAGTTTGAAGCTGTTACAAAGCCAGTTAGAGACCACTGCTGTGTTAGAGTAAAATCTCCTGAGGGAATCCTGCTAACCCAGTTTGACATCACCCTATGTTTTTTTATTGAGATCATTATCACAAATATTACCTTTGACAGAATCAATTTCCTTGTTTTGTGCTCTGTGGTGCCATATCGGCTAAATGTTGCATTCTTCCTCCGCGATTCCCACTTCACTGGTCCCCGCACGAAATAAAGCAGGAATGGAAAGTGGAGCAGGAAATTGAAAAGAGGGGTCCTGTTGTGTTGTGGAAACCGCTGTGCCTACTTCTATTTCCTCTGAACATGCCAGTCTCGTGCACTCACCAGATGTACGTGTGCACTGTCTAATAATGCTCAATGTCCTTGAGGGGAAAATTCTGGCCAGACGTGTAATGCAATATTCCCCATAACACTTTCGCTGATTCATTTTCATTGCTAGGGCACTGACATGGAGGTGGTATGCCATTTGGCATCCTCGGCCCGGCTGGGCTCATTCTTCGTGCAGCCTGGTTGGCTGGAGCACTTCAAAGGACATGTGGCAGGATGGCACACAACAGCTGGCATGCAGCTTGGTTTGTCTGTGTGGCTTCCAGGTTGCTCACTAATGTTCACTGAGTGCCAAAGCCAGTTTAGAGTCTCTGGTGATTATCACACTTAATTTTTTAGAGGTGAAAAGAGAAATGGGAGTTACTAGAGTCTGTTTTTATTACAGTCTTCTTTTTCTGTGTTAGCATTCAGAGGGAGACAGACATTATTTGAGAACAGACCTTACTAGACACAGACACAATTTTGCAAATTATCCACTTTCAACAAGTTTGATTGTCTAAAAATTCCTTTTGGAATAACAAATCTTGCTTCAACAGCACAAATGTATTCAAGCAAGATTAAAAATTTGTTACAACAGATCAAGAGTAAAAAAACAAAGGGAAAAAAGGTCATTAGTAAAAATGCAAATAAAGTAAATATGTCCATGATGGATAATTGCTGAGGATAACACTAATATACAAGACAACCTTCACAGGTCGGCAATTATGTAACAGTCCATGACTGTACAGTTCTGACAAGATCATTGCAAAGTCATGTGTATCCCCGCTCACAGAATGGATGTGAACATCCTCATCTGGCAGGTTGGATTGTTTAAAACCTCTAATGAGGTCTGGCTGTCTGGTGTGCCACCGGTCTACGGGAAACAATTAGCAACATCCTCACCGTGACAGGAAGTAGTCTGCCATTCCTCTGCTGAGCTCGCTCACCCTGCTGAGTCCAACCTGTGCTACTGACTCCTTACCCAAAAACAAACTAACAATGAGGAACTTTCACGATCATCACGGGTCAAACTCAATATCACAAAAAATGCCACATTGGAAAATGACAATAACATCAAGGGCCAGACATGTATAGTTTATTAACATGTTTTTATTTAATCGAAAAAGTAAAATATCTTTAACTGTATCGTTGGATGTCGCATATTGTCTTCTGACTTACAGTCCTAAAGAAGTCCGTAAATTGTTCCTTAGCCATCAAGAAAAAAAGCGCTCTTAAGGGCAGAAAAAGCAACAAAAAAGATGAAAAATAAATGTTGAAAAAAGAGATGAAGCAACAAAAACTAAGCAGGCCAAAATTTGTTGTGAACCAAAATCAATAGGCCTGAGCAGGCTGGATCAACACGTGTGACGTAGAAGATTGATTTATTTCAGTTCTGTGAGAGTTGGCTATAAAGGTGTATATATTGTAGCACAGCCTGTGTGTTAAAAGTCCCCAAACACAGGTCACCTGGAAGTTAAAATCAAACACTCCTTCATGGGAAGACCCCGCCCCTTCGGGTGAAATCAATCCCCTTAATTAAAGTCTACATGTACAGCCTTCCTCTCTTTGGTCCCTCTTTTCCACCTAACCGTGATGTCAGTCTTGTCAGTTGATTTGCCTAAATACTGGTTTGATTATCATTAATGCACACAGGTTATGTTTGTATTTGTTGTTAAACCCTCTGAACTCCCTGAAATGAATCCAAATGAGTCACTGACTGTGACTCATATGCCATTCACTGCCTCCACTGCTGCACCTGAGTGAGACCGTTAAATGTAGAGAAACTCAAGTGGGAGACAAGCTTGTTCCGATTTTCAGTATTAAACCGAGCTGTGGTATCGGCTGCAGCGATGGTCCCAGTTTGGGACTGAACATTTCAAAACAGGCTTATGACAACCAGGCCACAAAATGCCTTCTCAGAGGGAACCGCTACTGTCCTGAGGTCCATTTCTGGATATTCCAGTATGAGGAACTGTCTCTGAATGTAAAGGGACAAATCAATGCCTTATTGGCTGACATTTACAGAAAGCAGAACAGCCATGACACAGCAATATTCCCACCAATGGAGCTCAGCGCAGATTCTTTCAGTAAGACTTCTAAATAACTTCAATCACCACTAGCTCTTCCTAAAACCATTCATCTGTTCAGAAGCGTTCACGTGGCCACACATTTTTTTATCCAATCACAGTACGAGATCCTGCTTTATATGTCTTCTCACTTGCTATGAGCTGTCTTTTCAGGGACACGTTCAAGCCTCCTCCTCCCCTTCCACCGCCTCTAGTCACCAACTACAGCAACCTGAGTTCCAGTCAAGTCATGCATTCATTCTCCAGGTTCCTCCACCAGCATCACCTGTGTGTGTGTGTGTGTGTGTGTGTGTGTGTGTGGGGGGGGGGGTATGTTTGTCTGACAGAGCGCATGGCTGCCATCCCTGTAGTGATACACTACCTATTTTAGCCTTAAAGTCCGACCTTTGATGTTGCAGGTACATGTTTATTGAGTTAATGTTATGTTAATGATCACAATATTCATCTTCCCGTTATTCTAGCCATTCCTCATATTTTTAATGTTAACCCTCTCTCACTCTCTCACTGCAGAGTCCTTAGGGCCGTGGTTGCAGTGTGGAGGGGGGTAGTCTCCATTCAGCGGCCATGTGCATGACACAGAAGCTGAGCTTTACAGCACAGACAGGCTGCCCTAGTCACTCACTGGAATGAGTGACTCAACTCAGAGGTGGCATGTCTGTGAGCCAATGACATCCCTGGGTTATAGAAGCCTATTTTTAAAAAATAGTACAAAAACAATATTCAATGACAATTTTATCCATACAGATACTTAGAGAGTATCTGTATGGAGCTTTTAAACTGACTAGTCAGCTGAGCCACCCCTGCATTGTAAAGTTCCAATTTGAGGGGTGGGCTTCAGGCCTGTCTAGCAGTTATGTTTGCTCAAGGTGGAGAGAGTATGAGGTAAACTGAGGGTGCAGCATAAGTCTGTAGGATGCCCTCAGAAATGACCTGTCTTTAGGTCAAAAAACAATGTTTTTATAATGGGATCTTTTTGACTCTTACGTCAACTTTGATGTTGGTGAAAGTGTTTTTGTTTTTCCTTTCCTTACTTTATTTTTGTAACGCTATTTTGCCTCTGCGGCCTCACTTGAGTTAACAATTATCCCAACTTCATGATTACTAGCTACATCTACCCCTTTAAAATATTTTTTGCAAGTCTAATCTCCGAAGACTCTGTACATTTCATGTGCAACAAATCTTTGCATGTCTCTCCTGACTGAATTGGTGGCATGGCACCAGGGATGGCATTGTCTGTCCGTTGGTTGGTTCACCACTTTGGTCCAGACTGACATACCTGAAGCAGTATTGAAGGATTTCCATGAACTGTGTGGCAAAGTTATCCATGCAACTCTAGGTTCAGTCCTACAGATTGGGATCATCTCATGCCTTTCCTTGAGGTTGAGGTGTTCGGCTTTGTGTCCAACTCAGGAAGAATTGTAAAACATTTGGTTGCCTGACTTTGTCATATCGCCAAGTTCCACAATCTTATTAAAATGTCCTTTTGCCCAGTACTTTGATTTTTGCTAGCTGTGTTTCATGCTTAGTTATGCTTGCTAAAACTGCTAATTGAAAGATGTTAGCATGCATGCCGAACAGAAATGGGTCGTCACGGTAAACTTTAGCTGCTAGCATTTCATTGTGAGCATGTTAGCTTGGTGATATAAGTATTGTACAACATCACCATGACAGTGAACTTGCTTTTATGGGGAGTAATGGAAAACGTGATGCAGGCAGTAAACGTATTCCTTAGTGATGGTAGTGATTACACAGAGCTAACTAGATCAGCTGCACATGTCTGACAAATCAAACTTCCTGTTGTAGCTGGGGTTCAACCTCGCTGTCAATATGCCAGTTCTCTACTTAATTGCTATTCTTGATTTGAAAACACAATTAAAATGTTTCAAGGGGCTCTACATTAAAAGTACTATCAGGGAACAAAGGCAATAAATGAGTTTAAATTTCACCGGGGAACATGGTAATTAGGAATGAGGGGTCCGCTTGCCCGGGCGGATTTCACTGTTGACTCGAGTGCTGTAAAATTCCCTGTAGGGGTTCGCTGTGGTTCCTGTGTACTGAAGTGAGCGCATGCTTTAATCAGAAATGGAGTCTAATAGAATTACATCTGTAAAAATGGCTCGTGTGTATTTATTTAACACATTCTATTAAAATCGCACTATTGTCTAAATATTCTATTCAGTTTAAAGTATCTTTGTTTTCCTTTCACCCACACCCATGCTGACAACAGACCGTTGACAGCATGTGGGAGTTAAATTTAGTAAAAAATGTAAACTGCCTTTACTTTAATTATGTAACATGGTGAAAATGTGTATGTTAAGTACGTGCCCACGTTTAGTGGTGTGTGTGATTAGCTGAGGAGATGAATCATGCAGGCCACGAGAGGATCTCGTATTCAAATTTCACCCTCTTAAGAAAATCAGGCCCTGATTTACACTCCCATCTTGTGGGGTTTGTAGGCTTTTATGTACATGTATGTAGGAGACTCTCTTGACTTTAATGAAAAAGGTTTAGCGTAAAAATGAGAGAACACTGACCGTGAGCGTTTGCCATAATATGCATATCTTAAAGACGGCATACCCAAACTCAGCTTCTAATTCTGTACAGTCTCCAGTGCAGGAATTCAAAGAAATGTATTGACTTGAGCCATCAGTGTTCTGAAACACAGCATACCGTCAACAGGCGGGAGAATTACACATTACAGAAGACTTCCACCTCCTCTGCTCAACAAAAGACAAATGTTTTTACAGGAGTTATCTTCATTAATGATGTGGTGCAAATAGATCTGCAAAGTTATTGCTTGATTTTAATTGCATTTTATTTTGAAAGCTCTGTCAAATGTATTGTCATGGGATATTTACTGCCTGTGAGAAGCCACAACAAATGTGGGTATAATGAGTAATCATTCACAATTTTTTTAATTTAAATCTATAAGTAAAATAATTTTGCCTAATCTGTCCCATAACAAAACCAGCACAATGTGATTTTTATTCAGTGGTTTTAAGTGTACGGCCCAAGTTATGTTCTAGATGATAATTTGCTGTTACCATAGTAATACTCCTCAAAACTGGCGTGAAGATTGCACTGTAGTGAAAATAAAGCCTCTTTCCCGGCTTGCTGTCATTCCTTGAGCTCTCTTTTTGTGCACTAATGTGCATGGTGGTGTTGGTGGACTATGTTTATCACACTGTAACAGGACTTTCACTCTGCTGCAGGAAGTGTTCTTCTCTACACCTTAGTCCTTTTCGGGTGTTTCTGAGCAGTATAATTGTGAACAGGTATTCAGTGTGGAACATATTCTCCGAAACTTAAATGTACAAAAAGTGTTGCATTTCTTGTTTTGGGTTTTGCGTCTGTATTCAGAACCTATGGGGGCCGAAATTTGCTGAAAGGGATTATTCAACTCCAGAAACAAGTCTACACCTAATCCACTCAAATAACACATTTCATCTTGTGTTAAACTCTAAAGCCAAAACTAATGAAAAACATCAGATAAAGGACTGGGTGAAAGTAAAAAGCAAACTGTTCTGGCTTTTGCTGTAAATCTAGGAAGGATTATTTTGCTATATGAATGTGCCATTGAATTGAGCATCTGTGGGGCTGGATGAAATAGCCCAGTGAGTGATGTATTATTATCACGGGGAGGGGGGGGGGGGGTCTGGGAGAAGAGTAGGATTGGAAATTGTAGGATGGAATGGTTTGCATCTCACTTAGTTACCAGAGCATCATGACAGATACAGGGGAATGTCAAAAACACAAATACACAGGAGGAATATTGCATCATGCCAAGATTATGGTGTGTGGGTGTGGAAACAAAGTGGGAAATGAGAGGCTGAAAACATGTACATGTCCATGGTCGGGTCCCAATACTCTGCACTGAAAAATTGAGGCTTAGGGGAAGGAGAAAGACACACAAGGAACATACAATGTGGAGACGGTAGATACACAGGCAGACGCAATAACAGTCATCTGGGGGATCCTCGGTGTCAGGAGGAGACCCACGAGGGATCAGCGAAGCCATGCCCGTCTGAACCATGGCCACCGCGCCTGGCTTGGCTTAACAGGATTGGCTGCCGTGTTGTGGCTTGGATACCATTAATTTGTCTTATCCACTTACTGCACCTTAAACTGTGGAGGAAGGATAACCAGCAAGCTGTTGCTATCTGGTTATCCTTGCATTGCATTTTATTCTGTTGCAGTTTAGTCCTGAATCTCTTATGGCGCAAATGGAAAAGGCATTTTTCTAAAAGGAAGGGAGCCAAAATCGTTCAACTTTAAAAAACATTTTAAATTGTCAAGGATGTAGAAACTTTACTTCTTGATAAATGAATTCCTTGATGAGTTTTCACTATCTTCTTTAAGCTTAGTGTTTTCATTTGACAGCTAAAATGACAAAAGAACAAATTACAGCCTGCACACCTGCGTCCCGTTCAATTGATCTCCAGAAATCAGTGTGCATTCACACTGCGGCCCCCCATCTCGAGTCAGAAAACTTGTTTTTCGCATCTTGGACAAAAAAAATCCCTTTTGTCTGAAAGAAACCTGTCTCTGTGCTGGCCAAATCAATGAGCTGAGCTTTCATGACAGGACTTAAACCCTGGGCCCTAATCAAGTTAGTTGGATGTACAAACACACCCTGTTTGTTAGCCTTTTTCCTTCTTGTGTGGGTGGCTGAAATCTTGAAATTAAATAAGATAATGGAAAAGAGGAACATTATTAGATCATTCCAAACTGGTTACAAGAAAAACTCTATTGTCTTACAGCAGTTTACTGCAGTACCAACAACTTCCCCACTTATCATGGCTGCCACTTTTGTATGGCCGTGCATCTACCCTCTGCTCCTCTGTCCCACTTTGACTTGCATTAACCTGTAGTGTTCAAATGTGCCAACGTTAGCTTATCTCCTAAAAGATAGTGCTGTGCTCTCTGGAGAATGCTCAGCTATCATGGGTTTGGAAGAATTGATCCTCCCGTCGTAACGTGCAGGAAATCCCTCCTGTGCTGTCAAAGCAATATTACAATAAAGGCATACAGTGTGTATTTCCTGCAGATATTGGATGACTCAAATGGAATTACCAGTCATGTTTGGAAGAAAAACAGCTAGATTTGATAAAGCAGGTGTTTTAAAAGGCCCGTATTAGCAGTTCTGGAGGGTTATTGACAGCTTTTGGGGCTACGAGCTGCTCCCGTTAGTAGAGAGGTATTAGTTGTGGCTTATCAGTATTAGTGCAATGAAGACAAAATACACGTTGTTTTTATTGACTAGACTAAAGCCGTTGGCTTTTGTTGCTTTTATTTTTTTAATGACATTCTGCACCATCTGCTAAAGATTTAAACTCAATCTCTGTGTGGATTAGTTATTCTGGGTTTCCCGTTGAGTAGAGAGTGTTAAGGGTCCCTTGTGTAATTCCACAGGTACAGCAGATTCCAGTTGTTTGTAAATCCTCACTGACCTCTCCGCTCCACTTCGATTCACTGACTCCGTTTTAAGCTTTTTTTGATGTACACTTGAAAAACCAAAGGAGTGCATGGACACTCAAGAATGCACTTTGATCTTTCGTCATGTAAAAAATATAAAAGTATTTAGATGACTTATAAATGAAAGTTATCTCTGTGTTATATTTTGTTGCTCTCTCCCCTTAAATGTTTGATGTTAAATCCTGTCTACTTCACTCTGCAAATGGCCACACACTACCAAGAAAATCCTAACTTTACCATAGTACTGTACATTCTAGTCATGAATAGCCTAAAATGCATTAGTTTCTTGTCTTAGAAACTACTAGCGTTTACCATTAGTACCAAAAATAAATGACACAAATGAGTAAATTTAACCCATCTCACACTGTTTGCAGAGACGTTCTTTTCTCACTGTAAACCATTCAGCCACTGGCAGTAAATTGACAAGTGACTGACAAAAAAAAAAAATGTAAGTATGCAAATCACAGCAAAAAAGTACTATTGTGACTCATTCTGGTTCATGTTAACATCATTATGCTGAATTAAAAACAACATTAAACAGCATAGCTCTATCAATAACAATCTCCCTATGTCATAATATTTAGATTTTTCTGTCGTCTCCAATTCCAGTGAGCTAAACTTTCCAATAAAAGCCTCTATTTTCTGTCACTCTTTCTTCTGATGGGTGTCACACATCCCGACTAGGGACTGTGTTGAAAAGAAGAGTGTCAACACGGGTGACAAAAAGTCTCTCTTGACACATATTTTTTTGTTAAACAAAATCTTACTTTTGTCATACGTTGTTTTTCTACATTATTTTATTCTGCCAGATTTTCCCCACAGCCACGCTCCTGACTGTTTGAAGGCCGATGTATGCTGCGTAAAATCGACACTGTGGTCAGCGCCGGCCCCCGCGCCGTAGCCTGACGTGATGACAGTGTCAATGTCGTCAGCTGTGTGCTTGGCCATCAAGTGGTATTTCTGCCTGGACTCACTTTGGTCTGGTCAATGGAACCATTGGGCAACTTTTAAAAAGTTAACTTTTCATCCAGAATCTTATTGCCGTCGATTTAAGCGTCTCACGCTCGCCATCCACTCAAAACGCAACGTTACTACTCTTTGGCCGGCTTGCAAGTCCAAACTAGTGTGTGCGGCAAGCCTGTTTTGTTTCTGGTCTAGCTAGATCGAGTGGGTGTTGTAGTTTTTCTAACGTTACTAGTGGTTGCAACAGCATGTGTAAAAAAACTACAAAGTTTGCTAGGCCATAGAGAAGGTTAATCTCACAATAAAAAAAAAATGACACTGTTAAAATATTGCGAACAACTGACAGCAC
This sequence comes from Etheostoma cragini, assembly GCF_013103735.1. NCBI lineage: Eukaryota > Metazoa > Chordata > Actinopteri > Perciformes > Percidae > Etheostoma > Etheostoma cragini. Next base: position 22,987,232 of record NC_048417.1, on the reverse strand, counting down.
TAGTAACTAGACGTCATGGCGACGCACGTCGCTTGGCCGTGGCTTGGTAGCGGAGCGTTTCCCCCGACTCATTTCCTGGTTCTCCTTCTCCATAAACAACAACAAATCAAGGAGGAGAGGGTTAACTTTTCCTGCTACAGATTTCCCATGGTGGTCACAATGCACAGGGGAGACACTTCTCTCACTATGACTCTAGAGTCACTACTTCTCTGTAGCTCATCGCGTCACTCTCTCATTAGCTCTACACACACTCCCCCCACACACACCAGCCCTGCTATTCTATTTAAACGATCTACACATACACCAAGGCCCAAGTATAAACTTCAGGCCATTTGTGCAGACTACGGAAAAAGCTCTGCATGGAGCCTCTGCACATCCGTGAAGTGGCCTTGCGACTGGAGGCCTGCTTTGAGCTGAATGGTCACATTGGAATGCTGGGATGCTTACTATGAAAATGCCAGCATGTTGATGAGCAGGTGTAATGTTTACCATGTTCACCATCTTAATTCAGCATGTGTTTGATAATTAGCACTAAACACATCTCTCCATCTGTTGCATGGTGGAGAGGAGGTGTGGCCCAGGCTGTGGCTGTTAAAGCTGTTTGACAACCTATAGGATGCATTTTTTTCATACACGTTTGCATTATATGTACCATTTTGTCATATGGATTGTCTATGCTATAATTTTTTGTCTATTCTGTACTCAGGACATCCGTTGCATTTCTTTCCTGGGAGAGGGATCCCGTCCATCGCAATGTTTCTTGTATTTTTAACACTATTAAAGGGTTGGTTGTTTGTTTTTTAATTATCCAAAGCAACATTTTAAGCAGATGATTGCACTGGATGAGAAGTCGGGAAGTCTGATTTATTAAAATGTGTCGTTTGGGTACATTGTGTAGAGGTATATGTTTTTCCTGTCCTATCCTGTAAATCATCTGTTATGTGCAACAACATTTCACATGTGTTCTGAGGTCCTGACCCCCCAGTTGGGAATCCTAGTCCATTGTTTGCGACATACATCTCTTGGATGCACTAGGATGTATCCTCAGTGAAGTAAGTAATAAGCATCAGACCTTGCCCAGATGCCTTAGCAATCGTTGCTCAAGCCCCGGCTTGCATCCCAGCAGCAACAAGCCACAATACCCCCCTTTTCATCCAAAGCTGGTGGCTTTCTAGGCGGATTTAGTGATTTAATTTATTATTTATCTCGAACAAAGTAAAATGTTAAAACCACCAAATTAAAACACAATCAGAGTTGTCCAAAGACGAAAAAATAAAAAGGATAAGTTTGATAAGGAGCAACCTTATTAGGTCCTGCCCATACTTCACAACATCATATTATGATGGAGCGTATTGTGTATGTCCCCCCCCCCCCTTGCTGTCCAGTCAGAGCTTTGCAGAGCGAGTGGCCGACTGGACCCCCGGCAGCCCATCAACTGGTCCACCATGTGATACCTTTTAGATATTCTATCAGCTGTGTCCGTTAAACAGGATCTTGTAAACTCAAAGCATGTGTGTTCCCAAGTGCTATTAGCCCATCCTTTATCTGGTAAATACATAGCCACAGCATAACAATGTATTCATTTGTCTTCTGCAAATGGAACCAGTAGCAACAGTGCCGGCATCTAAGGGGATCAGTTATCTTTGAACTGATTTGTACTGTTTCCTAGATACTGTTTTTCATTTGTATTAGTCATATTCTGCACTTTATGTTTGAAACAAAGGTTAAACACACAGTATCTCCTTCAGGCCACTCCTGTTTCTGGAATTAGTCAAAGTTTGACGTGTCCTCCTTCTTCTTCCTGCTGTCAACACAGAGTTCCCCTCTGTTTATGTGTTACCTCGTTCCCTCTCCTCAGCCCATGACCATGGGTGGAACCAACAAGAGCTGGAAGGAGCACATCAGTGAAGATCAGTAATACCCTTTCCCACCAAGATTAGAGTGTATATTCATATATATGTATATATATATATATATATATATATATATATATATATATATATACATATATATATGTATATTTATATATATACTGTATGTATAATGCTGTGTGCTAATGGTTAATGGACAAGAAAATGGTTCTTGTAAAATCTTTTGTAAATGCCCAGAGGGTGGGTTATGTATCATTTTGCATCATATGGAAGCCAAATCTGCCTCCATTAAAGCAAATAAACTCTGGATGCATCCCATTTCTCACTGCCACAGAGTTTAAGAGAATACTTATTATGTTGTCACTGGTGTCCTTTTAGAGGATAGTGTGGCCGTGTTGAGTTGTCCCATCTACGTTCACATCAGCTTTCTCCACTCACTATCGTGGACAGGCCTGTTTGAGTGGCTACTCATTAAGCTGTCTGTGTTTTCTTTAGAGAACGTCTCCACTGGGTTGAGTTGTTCCATTTCTTTTTAGAAGAACCCCCACTATTACAGCTAAGATGCAGTGTTTACATCATTTGTGGCAGCATCATGTTTCCTTTCAAGCCTGGCATTTATATAACCCACTGTTGTACAGTACATGCTTTGGATCACTGAATTTGTGCAAATACGGTACACTGCTGGATATCAGTGATGGATACGGTTACCACATAACTGCATTTGTTTGTCACTTTGTGTATTATCCATGTTCTCTCTGTTGCTTTCACTCTCTAGTCCAGAAATTGTGTACGAGAATGGCTTTGCTGGTTTTGCTTTAATTGTGAAAAGAAATCTTTATTACCTCCTGTCCAGTCCCTATAATCAACTCCAGAGATTAATCCTGGATGATGGATGCTGTCGATTATTAAAGGGATGACGAAAAGAAATTCACAACTCTGTTTTTTATTTCATCTACCTATAATTTGTTTATTTGTTTTAGCTGCATTGAGTCGTTTTTTGTTTCAAGGTAACACCTGCCAGTGAGGTCTTTGCTACATGTTTAAGCTGAATGATATGTGTTACTACCCCAATGCTGACAATTGATAACATTTGGGGAGATGTGTGTGACTTGATGATAAAAAGGCTCCCTTTGCAGACTGTGGTACTGTTAGTTCAAAATCTTTCAGATAGAAGGGGAGTGCAGTTTTATTCAGACAGACAGTATGAGAAAATAAATGTTTTTGAACATTAAAGCATGTAATCATTTTCTAGTTTGGGTTGAAGTTAACTGGCTCCCTGTTGAGTCGCGTGCTACTTGTTGTGTCTTATTACTAAGGTAAAGGACACATGCGACCTTTTCACTCGTGGCAGCACATCAGAGCTATGTCCTTATAAAATCAAGACAGTGTTAAGGAAAGGACCCTTTGCCGATATAGGAGCCGGTCAGTGAAAAAAGTTAGACCGGCATTTAAAGTCATTTCCAGCATGAACTCTTTCAAAAAGAGAATCAAGGCCTGGTTATTAAAGGGGGCCAATAACCGTTTTTGTTTTCATTTATTTAAGAAAAAAATATTTTATGTTATGTCAGTGATTATCACACACTCTGTAAGTGTCTTGTCCTGTCATGTGTTGAAGACCACAATGGAAATAAGTCCTAGACTTTAGTCCTAGACTTTACTGTGTTTTTATCTTTGATTGTATTTGATGTCTTTTAAAGTGTAAGGCATCATTGATACAATTAAATAAATCAAATCCAAATAGCGTAAAAACCCAAAACACAAATACGAACCTGAAAATGAGCCTCATTTGGGACCTTTAAAATATATATTTGGTGAATGAATTACAATGTATTTATATGTTAAATAAAATATTGTTTTGGTATATGGTCTAGAACTCTATATTGGGGCCTAGGCTTGTGATTATGGTCACTAAAGCTGAAATATTTTGTGCTACCTTCCGCTTTGCCACTCCAACTGAAACTGAAATAATGCATCATGGATATTCAACATAAAAACAGGAAATGGCAATAATGTGCCTGAGCCAGATTTTGTGTTATGGGACTGTTGGGAAAGCTTTATAACATCAAATACCTGCTTCAGCTTCTCGGAGGAAGGTCACACCTAGGTTTCTCCTCTTAGTATGGAAGAATTGAAAGAGATTAATGTGGAGGAACACAATGTAGATGTTGGTGTCACGTTTTCACCACACTGTAAATCACATCAACATCTACATTATATTCCTCTCCAGAGGAATTGTGTGGTAGATAAAGCAAAACTACTGGAAACTAGAGACAATCTTGTGATGGAACCACACCAGTCACGCCACCAAATTGAGCCAGTGGCGTGAAGAGGGACGGGCCAATGGTCCCTTTCACTCTTCCTACTCCCCTCACTTTTGACACCCTTGCTTGGGCCACACCTATCTTCGAAATCAGCCTTTATTTGGATCTCAACTCAACTGCACACCTGTAAAATTGTGTGACTGTCTCTGGCATGGTTATTGGGCCAAGTCGTTCCATGGGAGGGCCGAGGCCCCTCCCCTACTTTCTACCCTTACCGTCTGGCGTCCTTGCTCAGATCACAACCATCTTCGAACCTGGCCTTCACTTTGATCTTAAGTACAATCCTGAATCACTGCTGTGTTATATTTAGCTAAATCTGGTCGCAGACAGAAAGAAACACTGTATATCACTTGTCAAAGTACACACACACACACACACACACACACGCCTACACATGCATTATCACATTTAAAAAATACGACTGGTCATGAGAAGCACTAGCATCATTTCAGGGTGTTGAGGGAAACAAGACGGTTGAGCTTGCGGGGATGAATCCTACATTTCCGTGAGTCAGTTCTAGTCAATAAATGAAAATGAATTTTATCATAAAATCTTCCAGCTATCTTGATTCTAAAAGGTATTGTGGTTTATTTTGTGAACCAACAGTGACGCAAAGCCACCACCATAAGCAAACATGTTATGCTTCAAATAACGAATAAAAGTCTCACTCTCACACTCATAAGTCTTTCCAATTTAATTACACGTCTCTTACTTACTTACATTGCAATATTTCTCCTACTATGGCCACCACACTAAACTTTACTTTACTTACTTTAAAATACTTTTTATATAATGCCACTTTACATTCATGCAGTACTTTTTGAACAATATCTATTGTTTGCCTGTTTGTTTGCTTGTTGGTTTGCTTTTTACTGTGGAAATAATGCTGCTGTCACAAGGGAATATCCCCATTGTGGGATGAATAAAGTATTATCTAATCTTACGTTTCTCAAATGGAAAATCTACCGTTGGTTTGTGTCTCTCCACCTAAGTATTAGGTAAACCAACTGCTGAATGCAACAAGTTGACACATGTTGTCTGCAGTTGTAACAAGTCATTCTTGAAAAGATCGCCTGGAAATCACCAAGTGAAATAGAATAAGGTATTGCAGACTGAGGCCGCGCAAGGAAGCAAACGACAAAATTCCCTCACAAGAAGTGAACTTTGCAGATGTGTGTGATAAATCTCTACGTGGATATGTGTGTACAACATGTTGGGTGTTTCAGGCTCGGAGTCTACCTAGATCTTTGTGGCTTGTACATGAAGTTTTATGATGACCTTTAGTTTTATTGAATTACTTTTACCCTATGTTTATACAATATATTTAATCTAAAGAACCTAAAAAAAATGTTCTTAATCAGCTTTATAGTAGTGAGGTTTACCGTACATGATCCAACACGTTCTTTTTTGCCAATGTTGCAATTGTTTTGGCTGTTTAATATGAGACACTTGTCAAAGCTGGAAGTGGGTGGAGTTCAGCTAGAAAAAGGTGATTTAGGTTGCTTGTACTTTTGGCAATAATTAGAGCTGAGCAATATTTGAACTGTATGACATTTAGGGACTTGTTTGCTTATGTTGCATTCACAGAACGTCAGCAGAATGGGACGGACAAGAAAAGCTCCTGTTATTCCGACTTATTCACACATCAACAGATGGTTAATAGCTCCCCCCACTGCTAAACTTGTAGATAGATAGACCGATAGACAGACAGATAGATAGATAGATAGACAGAAAGATAGATATTTATTGATGCCCAAAAAATGGGAAATTATGGTGTTACAGCAACACACGTACATCAGTCACATTAATGCTTAAATCAGCTTCTTTTGTAGTGTTACATATCTGTAGCGGGTAGTTATCACGTGAAACTGGGTCCAAAGAAACACTGTAAAGCTCCCTTTTATTTAGATGTAACGGTCAGCAATGGATACTCTGCATGCAGCCATGTTGCCAGCAGTTTGTTGACACTTCTCAAGTATTTTCTTTCACTTGGAATTACAAACACGACTTAGCTGCTTGAAATTACGTTCTGATTAATAGGATATAAAAAGTTTTTGACTGCTGTTAATGTAACCTAAAATAGCCAAGGATGTGCTTTTCCGAATGTTGGTACTTGTTTAGTCTTGTACATTCAGTGTTGTAGAAAAATACCAAAGATTGATGGCAAGGTTTCAGGGGCTTTAAAACACAATAACCTTTAAAACTGTATTGTAGGCTGGCGTAATCTTAAACTTCTTATTAGAAGATGAATAAAATAAAATGTAGGCCTATATACTGTGTAGTAGCATATCACTATGCATTATGTCTCTGTGGAAGTTAGGAAATTGTAAAGAAGAGGAAAGAATTTGAACAAATTCAATATACTGAGCATCACAGCACACGCCTAATGGAATACCAAATGAATGTCATAGTGACAACATTGGTAATAAAATACAGTAACTCACATTCTGATGATAACATGGGTAACATAATATAGTTACTCATTGTTGAGTTGCACAGTTTATAGAAACAAGACAATATAATTATGGTGGTAAAGCAACATCCCCTAAACTGACAAAAATTAGTCTCCAGACCCCCAGATTTTGTCCCAGGTTCCATATGTGACTATTGGTTTTAGGTATTTTTATTACAGAAAGTGTATGCGAGCCATGATAGTCATAGATTCTGTCATTTTGTTACGTATGGATGGAATTATAGTAATAATAAAGTGTTCCCCTTTTTGTTGTGGACCCCCTGGAAACATCCCGAAGACCCCTAGGGTCTCTGGACCAAACTTTGGAAACCCTAAACATAAGAGGCAACCATTTATTAAACATTTAAGCCTCGGCGTGACTCAAATCACTGAGTTGGAAGAAGTAAGGCACAAAAGAAGAAGTAGCGATAGGCCCTACACACCGGTGTGGCTTATTGTCTGCTTCAACAACATAGAAAGCAAAATGCCAGACTTCATTCATTCCCCTCAGCTGTCAGTCATCCTGTCCTGAAGACCCCGCCTCCTACGGAAATACAGGAGGTCGTCCAGACACGTGATTGATTCAGTATGGCGGAGCTGTTGTAATTTTTTTACAGTACCGACGGGTCCTAAAACCCTGCCCGTGGATGCTCCTGCAGACTGGAGGGGATATAGCCATTTGCCCCCAGGGGTGCTGAATTCAGGTAGGCTAGTGTTTATTGTTGGTCTTTGTAAAAGACAAGTAAACTGTCTTCTCCTTGGCTGGGACGTTCAACCATGTCTCAAAAAGTATGTTTATGTTGCAACGTTAGGTGTCTGCGCTTTTCCTCGTCGGAGTCGAACTCTCTTAGCCTACTCCTATTCTTCTTCACTTGACTTTTTATCTTCGTATCGTTGGCTAGTTCATATTCAGCAGAAGGAAAGTGTTGCCAGACATTGTGGTGCAGTATTACACATTTGGGGTGTTTTAAAAAAAACAACTGTCGACTCGTGTTGTGCAACACCGCGCCACTGCTCCGCTCGATTTCACCAGGACTTTAAGCCCGCTATTAAGCTAGCTATATTGTTTCAAACCCGACTGAAACACGCTTTCATGTCGAAAAAGTGACATTCGTGGACAGCGAACGATAGGCTACAACCCCCCCCTTAAAAAAAAAACTTTTCACTTTCCTTTTATGAGTGGTGGTGGTGCTGCTGCAAAGCGCCATATGTTGTCATATTTTCCTCCCAAGTGTAAGTGAGCTTAGTGTAAAGAGTTAATACGTGTATTGGGGAATTGTATCACTAGTTCCAGTTCTTTGTTTACCAGTAAGGTACGTCACACGTTGACCTGTAACCTAGTGCAGTCAAAGGTTGTCTCCTAGTATCTAGTACCTAGTACCTAGTATCTCGTTATCTCTGCTCAAAATGATCCTCCAACGTTACACACTTTTTTTCAAATAACATTCAGTACCTGTTTGCGCGTGCGAGAGAGAACAGACTAGTAAGCGCTATGTAGTTTTTCTATTTTTTTTTAGTTTAATTTTTGGGCTTTTCCGCCTTTAATTTTGGCAGGACAGTTGTGTGGTAAAGAGGGAAGACATGCAGGAGCTTGTCCCAGGTCGGATTCGAACCCTAGACCTCTGCATCGAGGAATAAACAACCCAGTATATGCGCACCCGCTCTACCACTGAACCAACCTGGCCACGATGGAGGTTTCTGCTGAGGTTGAACCGCCGCTGCCACAGCTTTGGTGTAAACTTGTGTCTTCATGAAGTGTAAACACAAGAAAGCAGCAGCAGGGCAACGCTGAAGTTAGTTTCCAGTTCTCAGCTTCAGCTACAGAGAACGTTAATATTACCACTCAATGTTAGACATCCTTGTTAAAGCCTTACAGCTGTTTAAACCTACTTTCAGATCTGTGGAACTGTTATTTTATTAATGAAAGCCCAAAAAGGGCCAGAAAACAATAAGCCAGGTCTAGCTTTAAATAACACTCCTATATTAACAGGTATACTCCACTAACTGTCTAAAACACAGTGTCAGATTTGTAAAACCTTTTGTTTTTGATCCAGACCTGGTCAGATGTGCTCTGGATGAAAAATGTAATTATTTCTATTTTCACAAATGAAATAACAGTGTTCACAAATCTGTTCTAAACCGTCTTTAGCTTCTATTGGTTATTAGATTTGGTATGTCTAGTATTGTTTTGTTTTTTATCTGGACCTGGTCTGATGTTGTGTAGATGGAGAAAAAAGAAGCAGTGATATTGTCCTTTTTCATTTGTCATAAATAGAAATTGTCACTAAATCTGAAATGGAAGTAAAGGTTAGTAAATGTACAGTAGGTGTTTTTAAAGTGTTACTCTCGCCTAAATGCAACCTACGTTCTTTTTGTGAATGTACCCGAGTCAAACTTTTGTTTAAAGTGTAATTAGGATGGAAGCGCTACTTTAGGAGTGCTAGGGGCACTACTGTGATAGCATCAAAACCACTATGTTTAAAACACTAATAAGGCTCGACACAACATGAGACTTTTGCTCATTGTTCAACACCCAAAAACAATGTTCTCAATGCGTAGAGCCCCTAGTGATGCTTGGAGCAAAGTCTCATGTTGTTGTAAGCCTTCTTAATGTTTTAAAATAGTGTTTTTGATCATAGTAGTGTCCGTCCCATTCAAAAGGCCAGTTGACCCAAAAACCCAAATATGGTCAATCTTAAAAGTGACAAATATGTCCTTATTATGTTTTTAAAAGTTTGACTTGGATATGTTCAAACATAAACCCTAGGTCGCATTTTGGCCAGAGTTACTCTTTAAGCTTGACCTGTTCAAGTGTTGTCAGAATGAAGAAAACACAGTAAACTCAGCCTTCATTAAGAAAATAAACAGATCGGATTCTGGGGTTTAAACAATGTAAAGGCTTTATTTGAATGTCTACTGCCATTCACAACAATAAGTGAGGCAAAAACTCAATATTTCGCTCAACTTTCTTCTTAACTGCGGTGAATCTGAAGATAAGTTTGGTGTCCTAACAGCCGGGCTGTGCCTCTGCTCTGCTAACACTCCTTTAAGCCTTAACTAGTGGAAACTATTCCCTCATCGTGACAAGCTCTGGAGGACTGCTGTTGTGCTCTTGTAAACTCCAGGCCCCACAGGAACAAGGTCACTGCAGCCTTCTGAAAAAACAAAAAGAACTTGGCTCAGCGTGCTCCTCTCAAAGGATGACTTTATGGAGAGCAGAGGCCTGTTCGAAGCAGAAGTAAAACAGGATCTTCTTTGTCGACAATGTGTCTGATATTCTTTTATCCTTTCACCAGAGCATCTCTTTGTTCAATTGGCAGTCTGTGATAACGGCTCCATTTAAGCCATTTTTCTGTTGATGTTGATCCCTTGTGGTTATTCCCACAAGGAGGAATGTATTTGAGTCTCTCTGGTTAGGTCTGTCTGACTATCCATAGCTTCAAAAAGTCCAGAAACACTGAAATGAGATTGGTGAAAGGTGGTGTCCCTTAACTGACAATTAATGCCCACCTTTAGACCAATCAGGATTGAGTATTCAGTTTGTAAAATCCCATCACACGTCAGCTCAGATGCTCTTTAGAAGTCGCATGTATAGGAAAGCCTTTTTTAGATCCAATCGCATGCTTTCAATTGCAATATTCCTGAAGGTTGAATCAACTGTGGCACGTGCTACCATTTCCTCCTAGGACAACAGAAAGCTGGGTCTGCCTTGACCCGGGACGGCAACCACTCCCTCCCATCATACCAGTTACTAACAAACGTTAGTTTTTACCAATTATAAATTCGGTTTGGATACTTGTCCCGTTTCACGTGAGTTGCTTTTTCACAACTTGTTGGTGGTGGTGGAGGCTCTGGTCACAATATAAAGCTCATTTAGACAGGCATTCCCCCACTTATGTAACATGTCAGTGTTGTGGTCTTTTTAGACTACAGCTGGTGGAGAGATAAACACATCTGCCTCTTTAACTCATTTCTCCTTGTGTGATTGCAAAATTGAGTTTAGAAAGAAGCTCTTCTACTTTGATTTTAAGAAATTGACAGTAACAGCTGACATTTTACACTGTTGGAAAAATCTTACTTACACTAAATGTACACACCTAACCTGTATAACTTGTATTAAACTTACAACAAAAAATGGATAAGGTACATTGACGGATTTGTAATCAGTTTTGTTTTTCAGAGTGACTTTCTTCTTAAAAAAAAAAAAAAACTCCTGGTGGCTTGAACACTTGAAGTAAATTGAAGTAACAGCCTCATATTTTGAGCAAATTTGTGAAACTACAGTGTCTACTAATTATATCTTGTGGGATATTGATGCAAATAAATAGACCGTAGACGGGTACCAAGGTATAGAAATATGTTAGGTTTATATGTAATAATCCCTTTTATTCTCAGTCCAAGTAGTAGTCACTAGTATAGGACATAGTTCCCCTGCAGCAGTAAAGTCTATGTCCCACAGGTGAATCAAAGCCAGCCCCTCGTACCACTTCATTATGTCTCCAATTAAAGGTCTCTTCTGTCACACCTTGACACAACATTTACGTCTTCATCCTCCATCTCTCCTTGTGACAGAGACTTTCATTTAGCCTGAGATTCATTTGGCCGTTAAGTTGTTTTTAAAGCTAAAATCCATAACGTTTTAATATCATCCATAACTCTGGATGACATAGACTCAGACAAACACTGGCATTGTTTGCCAGAAATGTATCGCACTTACTACTCAAAGTAATGACACTGAATAGATCAGCATAGAGTTAGAAGTACAGCCAAGGTTACTGTGTTAGACTTTATTTATATATATTTATATATATATATATATATATATGTGTATATTTATAACTGAGAGAAGGAATGAAAAGCATCACAATTTAGTGTTAAAAATATTCCTCCAAAGAGATTATGGTTTATTTTCATCATGTCTAAATCAGTGAAAAAGTACAACAAGTTTGTTTTAGTATTGAGTTTGGACATCTTTAGTAAGGCCAGTTCCATGTTGCTGTTGAGATAATAATTGGGATATTTAGTTTCATGGGGATATCACTGTTTTATTTCTTCACTTATGAGATTTAGAGACCCTGCCTTTGAATCTAATACAGCTCATTAGACTGATCTGTCTTGGGTCAATTTTCACATCACTACCTTCTCATGGTTTTGGAGCACTTCCTCCTTGTTCTTTACTTGCCTCTTTGTTTGCCTCTTGCAATCTCATTAATAAGCTCATTTAGCTCAGTTCCTTTGTGCTTTGTCAGGGCCCAGATCATCAGATCATCCTTCGATCATTTAGCACAAGCTGGCACTGAAAAACTTGCTTGTTTGAGGACATTTTGTTGATGTTGTCACACTGATGGATACTAATGGGGTCGTTTAATGCCACTGTTGTGCTCAGGGACAAATGAGGTGACAGGACCTTGTAATGCACAAGACACATTCACCCAGCAGGAATTTGTAAAGTGCTTGGCAGGGTCTTCCCTTCACCCCAACTGCCATTCAGCGTATTATTGTGTCTTTGTTCTCAGTCCTTGTGTATGTGTTAGCCTATCTGTCAAATACACGCAATGTTTGATATGCCACTAATACGCTTTTAATAAAACTTTAGGAAATCCGTTTTTTCACTACAGCCTTTTAGCAACAACTTTTGTCTGCCAATCATCTAAACCGGTGGTTCCCAGAACTTTCTTCCTTGAAGCCTCCCCCCCCGCCTGATAGTCTCGTTGGTGTTTTGTTTCCTGGTGTTTTGCTTGGCTTCATGCTGTCATTAGCTAGCTTCTCGCCACAGATGACACATGCACCGACCTGTCTAAAACCGCACCGGCACTAAAACCAAAATGAGGTCTCCAGATAT
>NC_048417.1:22932957-22974612 GCF_013103735.1 Etheostoma cragini | reverse complement strand
CCCCCCCCCCCCCCCTCGCTCAACCCGCTGCCTCTCGAAACTCTTGAAATCTTTTAAGTGACTGTTGCCAATCTAAAATGAAGACAGATTCAGTAACTGCATAGCTTATTTTTTTTTGCCTTTTTCAGAAACACAATCCGGTCAACTATTTGGGGAAAGTTTCCAAATGAGCTGCCACGTTGTCCTGTTTATTAATCCGGGAGCAGACAGCTCACCGGTGAGGCGTTCAGCCAACCAGGTGCAGCCCACCATTTTTCGGTGGTTTAAAAAAAAAAATGCCTCTCAGTTTAATATACAGACTTTTGTATGAATGATTTGTTTATGATTTTAGTTAACATGTGAAAATCTAAATTTGGACAAAGTCTTGCACCCCCCCAGTGATCTACAGCACCTACAGTGTGGCTGGACATCAGGTGGGGAACCACAGGTCTAAATCAACAAAATAACATGGGCTATATCCAGTTTAAATTATTATTATTATTAATTATTTTTTTAAACAATTTTTGTTCAATTAAACATAAAACATCAAGGTCAATGAAATTAATCATTATCCAGTTACTTCACCTTTTCTCATTAGGCTTACTGCAACTTGATACAAAAAAGGAAGTTGGAAATTGACCAGAGAGCCAGAGACGCAGTCAAAGTAGACAAGAGGAAGATTCAAGCAATAGAAGCAACACAGAGCTTTTAATGGGCATCTATACAGAAGCTCTCAGCCTCAACTAATGTGATTTGATTCCTTGTGGTTACCAAATGAGTTGCGAATCATTTTGCCCAGATTCAGGCCTTGGCTTCGACGTTCGTGCTTCATAATCCCAATAATAAACAGGTTAAGGTCCTTTGTGCTCTGCAGTACCTTGTCCTGACTTTGACCTCATCTAGCTCCCCAACCTCAGTTAGCAAGTGTTGAAAGGGGTTGGCAGTTGGGAAAGGCATCCTCGTTAGTGGACATGTTGTGGATATCACACTAATAGTTACTAATTCATTCTATTAATGGCACTATAGTGTTGGGTACGAGCTTGGTGACAGAATCCTGGGGTGCACAGGCACGCTCAACCAGCAGGACTGTGCAAACTGTCCTGGTACCCCACCCCCTACTTACCGGATCATCAAACTCAATCAGGGGCCGCAGTGATCCCCTGACATGTTACATTTTAACAACAAATGTAGAATTACCCACATGTTGACAGTCATTTTTTTCTCTCTTACAGATTGAAAACTGATTTAAAGTTTCCTTTTTGGCTGTGTATGGGAGGTGTGCAAGGGGCAAAACCAATTAGAATTTTTTTAATATAGCAAATATTGTGAATATTTATTTATACTTTGGGTTGTTAACACTTAAGACAAATTACATAAATTTCCCGGCTTGCATAAAGATAGGAAAGGTGGATTTCAGCGAGAGATGTCCTAATCAGACAGTGCCTCAAATTGGACAAATGAAGTCCTTTTTAATTAAAGACGTTTTAGGCCAGATTGTGATCACAGTTGATATTAATAGAATTTTGTCATCTGCTGATCAGCGGTATGAGGTCCGTATGAGCTAGGCTCTCGTGACTTGCAAGCGTCTCCCAGTCATCACAGAACAGCATGAAAGATAATTCAGACAAACACTGCTAGCAGAAGTAAACATTGCACTAATCCCTCTGGTCAAAGGATTTCAGGTTTATTTACCAGTTGATTAAAAAAAGTGCAATAATGTAATAGGTTCTACTTGGATGTTATTGTAGCGGACCTACATTTGTCAACAATGTCAGAGCACGCTAACATTACCTGTGTGTCTGAAAACACCCTCACAGGGTTAAATCCAATCCAATCCAACTTTATTTGTTAAGCACTTTAAAAACAACCAAATGTGACCAAAGTGCTGTACAAAAAAATACAAAAAGAAACATTATAACACAAGTTAAAATAGTACCTGCATAATAAAAACAATTAAACTAAATAATTAAATGCAATAAATAATGTTGCATCTTACTAAGTGTCAAAGACCACAGAGAAGAGGTGGGTTTTAAGACGTGAACCCAGTCACCAGATTCAGTAGCTGAAAATATATATCATTAAAAACTCTTAAAGAGCTGATTCTGTGCTGTGTACGTGCTGTGTACGTTTTAAAACCACATTGGAAAACGTCTAGAATATTAGGTTCCTCCAGAAAGGCCATTCATTGACTGTGCACAGTCTTCTCCAGGATCTTTGAAAGGAAAGGCAGTTTGGAGAGAGGCCTGACATTTTCAAGGACTGCCGGATCTAGAGCAGCTTTTTTAATTAGGGGTTGTACTACTGCAAGTAAAAATACATGGGTCCAAGAGTGAAAGTGACATTGAAAGGATGTTAGTAATAAATAAAGGGAAGTAGAATGGGCTTTTGTCATTGACAGTACTTACACTCATTGGAAAGATGCTATTTCCTGATTTTTATTTGACTTAAAACAGTTGGCCTTTTGTTGCCAGGGTAACACATGTGTGTGTGTGTGTGTGCGTGCTTGTGTACGCCCACAATCACTGTCCTTTTTGTTACCGAGGTAGTTGACGGTCGGTCAAACTAAAAGAACACTGCTAAGGGCAAAACCATATGTCTAATTTCATGCCATGTAAAAACATTTTCAAACATGTCTGTTCACCACTACTACAGTTATATAATTAAGTGTTTGATGGTTAACTTAAGATTCCACAGCTCACATTTATATCAACAGACAGGGCTAGTCCAAGTGCTTCATCATGGTATGCCATGTTTGATACCAATACTTTTAATGCCAAATCCCACATTTCTTTTAAGGGGTAGAATTGTCATAAAATGACCTCCGATGCCTTTTACTAACCACACCTTAACCCGATGGCAAACGTCATGAGGTCAAGGAAAGATGGGAAGGAGAATTCATACAGACAATTTGGTGCAAGGAGTATCCGTAAAGCACTTACACTCGTACAAGCAGTAAAGCACCTTTTCTTATCACTTAGACAATTTTACCGGCTCTTATTAAGCAGATCATTTATCCTTTTTTTTTTTAAATAATGTTTTTTTTATCGTGCACTCAAGCGAATATCAACTGGCGTTGGTGTATTCGTTTTAAGGATGATCTGAAAAGTGGATGGAAAAAATGGATTTTCAGGCATATTGTTGCTGTGAAATTCACACTCTGCATTGTGTATTTCTGCAGAGCTTCGTTGATAGTTTACAGAATTTCAGGGGGTTGCAGAGAGACAAGCATCCAGCAGATTCCTGTATCACAAATGTATTTTAAAGTGACTTTGTTTGGAGGTCTTTGACTGCATTTTTGCCCAACTCAAGTGACAGGTCTCAAGCATCGTCACAACGATTTTGGTGCTTCTCGTCACCATGTTACATGCTTACGTTACTTGCTTGCCACTATGACATAATCAGTTCCATCAGGCAATCTAACAAATAAAAGTTTATTTACATGATAATACCGCCCTGCAGAATAGCTCATGTTGAGACAGATTGCAGAGTGATGATAGCAGACATTCCCCCACCCCCACAGATTAGTAGAGTCAAGGGCCTACAGGTGGATGGCGCTGTGTTCCATGGCCGTACTATTAACTGTGCCCAGACCGGCCGAGCTCCGAATCAAGGAAAACAATCCCCTTGTGTCATTCAATGCCTGTGGTCCTCATCTTGTCCACTTCCAGCTGATTGGTGTGATGTCCTGCGGTCGTAGCCGGCCTTGTTCACCTGCAAACACGACTAAGCAGCAGACAGTGTTGTGTTACTGCTGGTCCTTTAACGCCACACAGGGTGTCACTTTCTCTTCTCAAACGTGTGCGCGCTGACTGCCCTCTGTCATGCTTCTTCTACTTACCCACTTTTACTCTCATGTCACCTGTCAGTCATGCTGTCAATTGAACCAGCGAAAGCGTATCCCAATATTCTGTCCCAGCCCTGTCATGAGCGACATGCGATGATCCCTCTTTGCCGCTAATTCCAGTTGATTCTTTCGATGCTCATATCGCACACTGTAAAGACTCAACACCTCAACTATTTTTGCAGACAAAGAAAAATCAGGAACATGTCAATCAATAGCATACTGGCGGGGCTGCTGATCCCATTTGCCAGCTGAATTATTCATAGTCAATTAGGGCTGAGAGGCTGAAGCTGTCCTCGCGGCACAAGTGCATTTCCAATGATTCATTTCATGAGCTACGCAAGGGGTCTCTTAATTGTTGTTTACTGCTTGCTACCCGACCACATGTTATTTTTATGCCATTGTGATTACTCCCGGCAGTGCTCAGAATGCTTGGGAAATGAAGTCCATTATGGGGTCCTGAGAGCTGTTTTCCTGTCAAGCGCCACGAAACCAAACCAGGTTCAAACTTTGCTGCACGAGAACAGTACATCTCATCCGATCTTAAGTGTCTGTCGGTGGAAATGAGACGCGATGAAGAGATGCAGGTGCTGTCTTTTATGGTTCTACAGTGCAATAAAAATACCTGCAATGGTGTCCGACGATTCCGTTTTTTAATAGGATCCCTGAAGAACAGTTAACATTGCAGAGAAAGTGAAATCCTATGAAAGGAACATTAAAAAGCACAGCTGAGTCCGACCAGTGCCACAAACTGCAGGGTGATGGCGTCAGAAAAGGCCTGGTTTTGCTTGCGCAATTTAATTTTAGTTTATTTCTTTGTGTGCGTGTGTGGCAAACATAGAGAAGGGAGTGCACTAAATGCCATGAGATGCCATACATGAGAAAGCACAGTGTCACAGCAACACACTTTGCTTTCTGCTTCCCCTGCACTTCCATGTCTTTCCATTGAAACTGTGACAGCAACACTGGAGCTCATTTTTTTGTAGATTTCAAAATGTAAGATATCGTAATATTCCTCCAATGAAGGAGCTGGGCCTTCATTAAATTTGTCATTTACTTCGGGGACTGTTTTTTGTGTAAGATCATTTCTGATAAGTGAAGTAAGACCCTGGAGAACCCTGGCAATAACCTCTTTCCATGAGCTCTTATCTGGCAGTGCAATGCTTGCACCTTCTTTCCACTGAACTCATTCCTTTGACAGTAATTCCCTTTAAAGTAATGGTGACAGCAAGCAGAGTGTGTATTTGAGAGCACATTGGCACTTTATTGTAGCCCCTGTGGCATTTCTAGTGACAGATTGCAGCTCTCCCTTGTTTGTGTTCAGATCTGTTGACTACTGGTGGACAAAGGTGAGTTGGAGCTTCTGCCTGTTAGCGTTGAATAGTCAGAGGCTTCCCTGTATGTGTGCTTGTTTACATACGGTTTGCGGTTTTGAGTGTATAACACACAAACACAAACACACACACACACACACACACACACACACACACACCAGACAGGATGAAAAGTTCTCTTCCTTTTTCTCTTCTGCTAATGACTGGGATGTCTTACTCCGATCCTCCACCAGGCGCGTCTGTGCTGCCTTTCGGTTTTGTGCCGTCCTCCACTCCGCGCCGTACCACACCAGGAGCGGTTTCTATTGTCTCTACAAGGACAGAACAATCTCATGTTTGTTATGCTACCTCTACCTTCCACTCCGAGCACTCCTGTTATTAAACTGCATGCCTTCTTTTTTCCGACGTTGTCCTTAAAAAAACAAAAAGATCTGATATGTCGTCTTTTCCACATCCAAGATGACTATCTTGTTGTCCCACTACTCTTACGCCAACTAGCACGTATGTTCTTGTGCTTGCGATAGAGTAAATAACTCTCCATGCCATCAGGTGTCAGTAATCTATTCCTTATTTAAAAAGGGAGACCAGATATCCAAAACGTTGCTATGATACATGCAACAAGACAGCGTTTGCATGTTGCATTTCATTTACAGGTGACTTTCACTGTTGACCATGCAAGCTGTGGAAGTAAACATCTGGTAATGTCATTAGAACCTTAGAAATGTTGAAACTCTTGGAAAGCTTCTCAATTGGGTTTTTTAGCTGTGCGTGCATTAGTTCATTAATTTCTCAAGAACATTAGTCTATGTTTGGAACATTTAGATTTTGCTGTAAGACCACATTCAAATGCTTTGCATGGCTGGGTGTGGTAGCAGCACAGACAGTCACTTGCAGTGCTAGCAGTTACATTTCAATTATGTAAACAAGCTGTGATTTTAGGGAATCCAGATGGCCAAAACAAAACCATATTTATTTGATGAAAAAATTTGTCATAGAGACAAACTTCCTTACGAAACACAGGGCGTCCTCAGTTTCTTTGAAGGATGGTGACCTGCAGGTCTTTGTTCCCCTCTGGCCTTTTAAAGTACCTCACATGACCTCAGGTAAACACAGAAGCTCTGGCTCAGTAACTGCGGGGAGGAAATACAAAGTCTACAGGACACGAGCCCTGATTTAGAATATGTCCTGTATGTTTGTTTTGGATTGAATTTATTTTTTTGCATCCACCCCTCCCAGCCTGAGTGGAAGGAATCCTGCCACAACACACCACTGAGGTCTCCACCTGTGGCTCGGCGGGATGAAGCCTTGAGAAACAACTGCTCTCTGTCCCTCCTTGGCCTGGCGCCTCCACCTGGCAGCACCAGCTTGCCTGGGAAACACATGGTGGTCACTGCAGCTGCCACGGTCTGCCTGGCAACAACAACCATAACAATGAGCTCTCACAGTCGATCAGGTAAGAAGTGAAAAAATGTAGAATTTCACAAGAGGAGCTCTTGTGCTTTTCTGTGCACGTATAGTTGCTTTGACATGGAAACCTCTTCTTCTATTGGAATGCAAAAATAATGTTTGGCAGTGCGATTATGAGTTTATTGATGTCCACTTAATTTTATAAGGTTATTCATTTGTGATGAAGACGTTGTTTAAGATTACCCTCTGTTCTGTCTATGGTGTGTTTATAGTGTCTCTGATGTGTCTGTAGTGTATTTATAGTGTCTATAGTGTCTTTGGTATTCATTTTTTTTGCAGTTGTGCAATGTGTTTTATAAATGAAAATGCTTGAAAAAAACACTGACTGACTATACAACAAGGCACTTTAGGCTTATTTATGCATGCCGTGATTTTAGGCATTCGGTGTATATGGCCTAATGTAGCTTCATTCTGAGTAAATGGTTTCCTCTGTTGACAACCAGGAGACTTGTTCC
The DNA here is from genome assembly GCF_013103735.1 of Etheostoma cragini. Classification (NCBI taxonomy): domain Eukaryota; kingdom Metazoa; phylum Chordata; class Actinopteri; order Perciformes; family Percidae; genus Etheostoma; species Etheostoma cragini. The sequence goes on along the minus strand of NC_048417.1, from coordinate 22,967,536 downwards.
ATTTCTTTGTATTAACAAAATTCTCTTTGTTGATTTCTGAGCCAAGTTGTTGAAGGCTAATTAGGGTTTTGTTTAGTATTTCTTGAATAGACTTGAAAGACCTTTGAACACGGCAATGTTTAGTGTTGTGTCCGAAGGCACAAGTTTAGCTAATTGACTTGTGTTGTAGCCCTTTCCATTTCACTATTAAGCAAAGCTGAGACGTGTTTTTATTTACACAGCGCAGTAATGTTGAAAATGTACGTAGATTTGTAGCCTTGCTCCATTTTGAGTAAGTTGTTGATAATTTAATGCACCTTGGCGAACAGACCAAACCACCGTTTTGATTTAGCATTTTCTTCAAGGGCTCCTCAATCTCCTAGAGTAACTGTAAATGGTTGAGTTGAAAGTTGGCAAAGCGACTAACTCCAGCATGTTGCACTGTTTAAACAGCAATGACACAGTGAGTCCAAGGATAACATTTTGTAGTCTAATTGATTTGCACCAATGCTCCCCCAAGAAAAAAATGGATGCAGAAAGTAAATTGGAGTAAAGCTGTTACCTTCAGCTAAATGTCAGTTTTAATTGAAGATGTCGCTGAATTCATATTTTGAACTTGTCAGGCTGTATCAAGCAAAGTCTTTTTGTTGCTGCTTTGTTTGTGTGAATCACTCTTCCCTTCTATACAGTAGGTCTCCATAGGACCATCTAGGATTAGGTTTAGCCCCTTTTAATGAAAACAGCAGCAGACCAGATAAGTACACTCTTTACCCCTGCAATGTATATTGGCTTAAGGAGAAAGTTGCCAAGTCTTTTTTCTTTTTTTTTATGGTTACACATAGTATGTATTCTTACAAGTAAGGATGTAGTTACCAGTTCAACAAGAGATTATTGGGGACGTATGTCTTGGTATCTTTGTGATTCTTTCAGATAAAGATTTGATGTTTTTCCTGCATCTCCTGGTCATGTGGGAGTAAAGCTGTTGTTTGATCTGTGCAGTGTTGATGGATTTATACAAAGGCAGTGGTCCACAAATTCAAGTTTAATATCATTTACTTAATTGTAATTTATGGTTTTGAACGACTTATTAGTTTTAGAATTAGTTTTTAGAAATTTCCCACAACATTGTAATGTCTATTGCGCAACTCTTCACATGCCAGACAATCCTACGGTCTGTTTACTTGCCATAAATTATATTTCACAGTTGTTTTCTCCTTGTGTGCTTACAAATGGCTTCCCTGGTGTGCTAGACCTTGACCCATGTCTTAAACTCCCTTTTTATTAAAACACAACCATGGGGCATATGTTGTTCTTCCTCCTTCTCATATACAGAATGAACAAAGGGCCATTTGTGTCCTCCCTTACCCATCATGCTTTGGCTCTCTTGGTCGTATTCAATGCAATGATGTCATAGCCATTGATTAATTGTTGCGGTGCTACTGGTCCTGTGTGGCCCGGTGTAGGTTGCTGCCATCACCTTCTTTTTGCTTGAGCTGCGAGTAGAGACATGGTGTTGTCCCAGCCAAAACGGTGTGCGTCAGAATGAATTCTTCTGGTTTCAGGCTATCCAGATAGCTGGGAACTCTGGCACAGGCCACAGATATCTGGCATTTTCTTCTTCTTTCTTAAAGACATTGTGTTATGTAAGCGGAACTTTGGAGTAGAACATAATTTACATACAATTTTATTTTCCTCCTCCTCCTCAGATCTTTCCTAGGCTCTGTCAATTCTCAGTCCTCACAAGTTTTTTTTACTTTAGGTCTTTAGAAAATTACAAAATAACTTACAATTCTACTGTTTACAATTATAAGAAATGATTTTCAATTTTCCTGATTCATAGACAGCATCTGACCTGCTTGTGCTTCTGTGGTTAATAAGCCTCTTTTGGAGCAGTTTTAAAATTCGGCCCAATCTGAATCCACAGTTGTTAATTTAATCAAAGTCTTTATCGATGACATTTAATTTCTGGGATTGTTTGGGTGCCGCCAAAATTTCCACCGGATGTCCCTCATTTCGGCTGGATGTCCGTCACCTTTCTCTTTCTTTGTGTTGGTGTTCTAAACTCCGACAGATTTCTGAGGACTATGGTCACCTGCTCCTCAGATCCCTGCAGGGTAAATCCAGACAGCTAGCTAGACTATCTGTACCATCTGAGTTTCTGTTGCACAACTAAAACTACTTTTGAACGCACACATGTTCCACCTAAACAAGTTCTTTGCGGAGGCCATTTTGCAGAGGCACCGTTGCTCCGTCTGCTGCCCAAGATGATTGTGATTGGTTTAAAGAAATGCCAATAAACAAGAACACGTTTTTCTCCCATCCTAGAATGTTGTGTGGACTAGCCAGACCCTCCTCCGCAGCGCTGTTGAGGATGGTCTGGCAAAGGGAGACTAATGTAATCATGACATGTTTTTCATTTGATTTGGACTGCTTCAATAAGGAATAGAACCTTTTTTTTTTTTTATAAACTAAACCACATTATCTCAAGGATAAACATAATCCCCCTTTTGGAAAACCGATTTCTCATGAGTCATAATGAAGCCAGATTCTCCATACACCACTGTAACACTAAAAATAGATGAGGGATAGTTCTGTCTGGTAGTTTTGTACTAAACCATAACATTCTGACTTTTCTCCCACTTTTAGGACCTCTGAAATTAGGAATGAAGCTTTCACTTAATTTCACCTCCTGTTAGCTGTTTATTTTTCCCTTGTCACCCTCCTGTCTGTACAGTATTGCTAAGCCCTTTTCCACATATGACAGATCATCATTTACCATTCTCAAAACCACCATTTTAGAGCACTGAAGAGCCTTTTGTCTGACTTAAACTTGGGTGGCAAAGGCTGGCATATTGACATGCTACTTGGCATTTTGGAACCGGGTTTATGGCCTTGGAGCCAAAACTAGAACACACACACAGACAGATTCTCTCATCCCAACAAGACCCTCCCCTCCGCTCTCCAGCAGCAGTAATCGGTGGCAGGTCCTGGCTGAGGGGGATCTTGCGTCAATAAATCGCCATGCATAGCGACACCCCTGCCTGGAACGCAAACAGAGAGGGGCCGTCTGCTGCTGGAGGCCTTGTATAGCTTGTTAAACCCGTCTGAGGCCTGCACAGTCTGACCAAAGTGAAAGCTCATGCTGGGTTTAGTAGTGTTAGCATTGTTTACAAGTCTTGGAGTGATCCCAACCTCTTCATCCTGTCTTATTCATGACGATATAGATGCTGGAGGATAGTTGTTCTTTAAGCTATCCGTTTACAGAGAATCTGCCTTTTTATTTTTAATTTTTTGCCAGCTTGTGTGTGTTTGCACAGTGAGACCTAAAATACACATCATACTCTCGCCCCCAGTGGATTTAGTCTCAGATAACAGAATGTCCCTGGATAATTCTGCCAATACCGTTCCATCCTGTGAATACATTTAGTTTACTTGCATGTGTGTTTTTCATCCATCTCTCCATCCTCAGATTAATTCACACCCTTCACCATCATGTATGCAACAAAACAAAAAGAGCAGGGCCCCAGTAAAGGTGTGGGCGAAAGGAAACCCATAACCTTAACGTGCAGGTTTTTAGATTAGCAGGTCGGTATGTGGGGAGTAGGAGAGCAGTTGCTGCTGCAGTGCAGTGCTGAGGTACAGGGTGGGGGCCGCTGGCTGCGAGGAGTTGGTTTTTAAAATAAACACAAGAATCGCACCTCTTCACAAGTTTTTTTTTTGGGACAAGCACAGCCGTGCGTTGATTTTTATCCCAGAGAGTATCCCAGCGAGTGTCAGAGAGAGGAGGGGCAAGGATGATTGAGAAGGCTGACAGCAGTCAGTGCTTTACAAAAGTTGGAGTGTAAACAGCTAATGCCCAAAAAGTTGCTATTTTTTTCCCTCCATTGTAATCAATGGAGTGCTGCGAGTCATTAAATGTGATTTAAGTGCCTTCTTTTCATAGCTGTGACAGTCACTGTTTGGTTTTTCCTAATCAGTTTTATAGCCGTGTCCGGCTCCATCGAGCTAGTAGTGCTTTGAGGATGTTAGCTTTCACTTTTTTGGTGACACTATTTCCTGTCAATATAGTTTCCTCTTGTGTCTTTGTCAGCATTTGCCTTTTAAAGCAAGCATTAGTTGGACCCAACCTCAAGTAGAGTAAAAGTGTGTATTGAGTAACATCTTTCAAGCTAAAGCATTAGATTTAGAGGTAATCAAAGTCAGCTGCAGTATAGTTCAGTCCCTCTGAAATGGGAGTGTTTTTTAATTCTCTTACTTGCCCTTCCTTCGCTTCTGTCACTCTCATTTCCTATCTGTCTTTACTTCTCTCTCTGTCTCTCAGTTTTAATCAGTAACTGTAATATGGACGCGCGGTGGGAGCTATCAAACGCCTGCAGTGGTGGATTAGAAGAGAGTGGCTAGTGTCTGGGCCAGGCCACTGGAAAGTGAAGCATAATCTTCAAAAAGGGAGCTTAACCCCTGCTGGCCCACGCTGGTGATTCCTCATTTACAGGGGCCATCGTCACAGGGGAAAGGCTCGGGTGTTAATTGATATGTTTCCGTATAAACGTTTAAGATCACTGAAGTCAACCAAAGCCAGAGGCAAAGTTAAGTTGAGCTTATTCGGAGGAAGTTATTTAAGATGTTTTTTGGGAAGAGTGATGCGGTTCACTTGTGAATTCTTGCAGCCGTGCTCCGAGTCACCGCTGCTATCTAGCGATAGTCCAAAGAGCCCGAGGGACACAATAGCGCTCCCTCCTGTCTGCGTTTGATGCATTTGAGTGCTGCAGAAATGTTATTGTTCTCATTTATCCTTGGCTCTGCAAAAGCTTTCCTCAATGGAAAGACGGATGGGAATGAAAGTTGAAGCAGACTAAACAGAAGACTTTTTAAAGGAACAATGGGGGCTGCTGTGGAGAAATAAGATTACTGCCTCATTATTGTCTTTCTCTCTGCAGTTTTCCAGAATATTCCATTCAAGTAATCTTATTGCCAGATGAAACAAGTGTGCAATTTAGCCTTCAGAAGAATTTATTAAGCATTCAAAGCTTTACTTCTGCCGGAAGAGAAGCTCAGAATTAAATTGTGGTTTTGTGCTCAAACTGCGGTGCCCAAGGAACAAAGATCCACCAGTCTCCTTTTTCTTTTTTTACTATTCATTATTAATTGATTTTATGGTTGATTTGGTGGCTAAATTAGGCAAATGACATTGAATTCTCACAATATTGGAAATATGGACCAATTACTTACCTTTTTCCTTATTTCTCTGGCTGACTTTCAGCGGGCATTTCAGTAAAGTGGGTTGTCTTAAAGCTTTAACACACAACATGTGCGTGGGTTGTATAGCAAAAGCAAACATATTATTAGAATTGAGGCCTAGACATACATTTAGCATTGTGTTTTTGCTGACGGCATACACACATACAGCTATTGGCAGCTGACAGTACTACACAGCACTCAGAGTAGCCCAGATGTCCAGTCCATAATAGACATGGAGATTAGGAGCATGCAAAACCTTCAAGATTAACCCATAAGGAGCCACATCTGCTATTAAGCTTACAGTATGAGTGAAATGCAAGAGGTCATGTCCACTCTCTCATTGTCCATGATTGTCTCTGTGCAGTAAACAACCCCAGTATAGTAAGACGAAGAATCCCTGCACTGCTGTATAGCCCATCTGGCTGGGAGGTGCAATCCGCTGTATGGGTTTAACAGGGGACAGCCAAGAAGAGGGAGGCGGGTCAGGTGGGTCTCTGAGGATGTAATCCTCCTGCTTATATGAACAAAACAAAATCAAAAGTTCCCAGCAGTTACACAATCCCTGTTAGGAAGGGCTCAGTGCACCCTGGGTCTCCCAGGGCAGAATGAACTTTTCCAGGCACTAATCTGAGGATAAGCCCTGAAACTGAGGCCTTCAACCTCCGCTGTGAGCTGCGGTGTTCTAAAAATGCATAAAACGCCCCATGGAGCCGTTGTGTTACAATTTGCATCCCCTGCAGATCTGGACCAACTTGGCTATTGTGGGGATTTAAAGATTCAGGTCTCTTGCCCTTCAGGAAAGTTGTTTGAAAACAGAAAACAAGCTGCGTCTTTCAGCTATAATATGCTCCGAAACAGTTGTATGCCAGTGGTCAACCCCTCCCTCCTCCAGACCAAGAGATACGACAATACACAGCCCAGCCTGAGAAAACACATTTTCTTCTCAACTCCAACTTTCCAAGCTTGCTTGTATGAATGTTTGGTTACCGTTGGGATCTGTTTGTGTTTCTGTTTCAGATGCACGGGATAAAGGATGAAATACCGACCCATACAGCGATTGATTGGTGCTAATTTAGATCTAGCAGGTTGGCTGGACAAATTCATTAAGGGAAATTTAACAAGCAATTACATTATAATTGATAAACTTACTGAATTAAAAAATCCCCCAAACAAGCAATTGAATAGTTCCCTGGTGTGTGTAAAGGAGAATAGCTAATGGCTGTATATACATTTTAGTGGCATTAATGCACAGGTTCCTCTGTGTTCTTAGGGTGCAAGACCTGTGTTCTGTGTGTACAACACCAGCAGTTAACAGTAGGGTGCCATAGATTGGCTCTATGGTAAAGACTCTGTGGGAGAATGGTTCTCTTTGTACCCGGTTTACTCAACTCAAAAGATCACGATTGGACACACCTGACCCTGACCGAATGTCTAATGTATTTTAAATATGCATTGCTGCTAGCCATTCATTCCAAGTGGTCCTCAACTGTCCACCTTGCAATCTTGGACACTGACTTTATAGACAGCACTAGACCACAAGGTCTCCAAATTACTGTTGAAATTCAGTTTGTAGCAAGAGACTAGTCCTAGTACGCCCCGAAGTGGCGTCTGACTAGTTTGCCTGAAGTAGAGGTGGATGATTTCAAACCAGGAGTTTTTTGGGGCTTTATAACTCAGTTTTATCTGGGGAAATCAGCGATGTTAAAGTACGTGTATTATGTTCCTCACTCAGAGCCTTCTACTCAGCAAGGCTTTTGAACTCCTACTGCTCCACTGGAGCTGCTCAGCTGCCAACCGTGGACTCCTGTGGTTGTACTTGGCAGCTTGCATGTGTGAATGTGTGTAATTTGAAGGCCTTTTTTATTTTTTTATAAGCCCGCTTAATAAACATCCCTTAAATAAATAGCAGTTAGATACCTTCTCATACACCTTCTAACTTACAGCATTAAAAAACCAGCAGTGATCCTCCAAGTTGTAAAACTAACAAGACAAATCCAACTTGTGTGTGTGTGTGTGTGTGTGTGTGTGTGTGTGTGTGTGTGTGTGTGTGTGACCTTCAGTGTAGCAGATAAAAGTCAACATGATAGTAATGTCCTAGATTAAACCGAGTCACATAACTGTTACCTGCATCATCACAATGTTTTGGCTAAACATGCTTGCTATTCTGGATGCGGATTGACAAATGACAACATGGTTGGTTTGCAAAATGTCACGGTTATGTTTCAAGTCTATACAGCCTCGTAGAAGGAACTAGAAAGACCTTTCAGATCTTCCTCAGACACACTAGGAGATAGCATTTGATGACTACTCTGAAGAGCCTGTTCAGAGAGAGGGGAAGACAGAGTGGGGAAACACAGGAGGATAAAAGCTCCGATGGAGTTTGAGCTTAGCTCGGGACATTTCAGAGCAGGAGATAAAAACCACTCTGCTCCCTCGGGCTACAGTGGTTCCTTGAAATAGAAAGAAATTAAGTTACAGTTTTCTCATATTTGGTTGGCCCCTGTTTGAGTTTTCTAAAACCTAAATCAACCTTTTATCAGCTGTAGCTAATTATATTTAATTCAATAGGTTGGCCAGAGGACAGTATGAAACACATGGATGCTGTTTTTTGTCTCCTCTGTGTGGTGAATGTTTCGAAGTAGACCTAGCAAGCTGATTCAGTAGCCTCGTCTTCACACAGCAGCTAGCAAGATGTTCTAGGTGACAGGAAATGACAGGCAGCTGGTGGATAATGAACTGTGCTTCTGTTCTGTCTCCTTGCTGAACTTTTTAAACGTATCCCATTTACGTTTTAGTCCTTTCAACTTTTGCTGTGAATCAACGCCTCCAGGACTTGGAGCTATGGAGCAGCTCATGTTTCCTCTCCGTGAATCTGTTCTCTAATGCAGCTACAGTGCATACCTCTCAACAGTATCGTGCACAGTTTGTCAGTCATGTATTTTGACAACATCGTCAGACGTGACCTGCGGATGAATCTGTTGATGACCCCTGATCGTCAGTAGATGTAGCTTACGTCACTTTTGAACTTATTGTTAAACCATTGACTAATATTCAGTATGGCTTTATTGTTAAGTTACAATTTTCTATTGATTAGGTTAGCTCTTTAATTTGGTGACATGACAATTGTGTTTAAAATCACATTTATTGTGTACATTAATTTGGCCATTAATACCTTGTGCACTGATAACCTCAGTGTCTCTTCATGGATGTATTCTTTATGCTATTAATGTTATATCCATTACTATACTATATAACACATTATTATCCAGTACAGCTGTATGCCTTAAGACAGTGCTACTGCACCTCCATTCCCAACCACTTACATAAGGGTTTTAGAGTGTTGCACCCAAGGACCCTGCTGTATAAATCTACACAAGATCACTGAGTCCAGCAGCACTTGTCATCAGTCAAATGGTTTGAAACCAAGGTTTGTCGTCCTCCCACATCTGTAATTTACCAGACTTCTCGTTCATCCATTAGCATAACATAGTAGCTCATTACTTCACCTTTCAGGAGCAGTGGCCTAATAGATGAATGAAACTGCAAGGATATGCTGTAGATACGCTGTTGGCAAAATAAATGAGCTGGCGTGCACACGCCAGTTGCATAAACATATTGCTCACTGTGACCTCTGGTTCTGTAAACCTGGCGTCAAAAAAGTTTTGTGTTTTGCTCTTTCTCTGACAGCATGTGACTGATGGTTTTGGTGCTGTAGTTTTGTGCTTATTGTTAGCAAACGGGGGAGAGGTTGTGTAGGCAGCGTGAAGCTGGTCTGAAGTTTGGTCAGACTATACATTAGGAGTTTAGTAAATGTGCTGTCTGCACCGCACTGAAATCTCAGCGATGGTCATCTGATGCTAAACTATATCCTCTTTGTTGCCCTGACTCTGATTTTGTCTTTGTGGCAACGTCTATCAGGCGCACTGCCATTTGCACGGGATTGCACTGGGAGCTAACACTCTAATGAGCATCCGTGCAATGAAAAGCCACACAGCAAGCGTTTCACTCGCGTGGAAATTCAACAGAAGATGCTGACACAACGTGCTGCTACACACGCAAACGCTGGTCCTTCCATGGGAATCACTATTTGACCTGACAAAAGATGCACTCTCCAAGGAGTGTGTAGCATAAAAGGTTATCTAATCACATGAAGGAGGACAGCAACATGTTATGCCTCCTCATTTTAAGATAGATGGACTGTGTTTCTGACTGAGTCTTTTTTTTCTCTTGTGTTTAATCCATTTCACCCCATATCATTTTACTGATTTTGAAACACTGTTGACACTGTTGCTGTCAGTGAAACTGTCTTGTAAACATCTTAAGGACGGATTTTTTTAAAACACCTCCATAGTGTGCTTTAAATTTAGCGGACAGTATCGGCATGAGAGCAGAAAACACCAATGGTTTATGACACTTAAGAGAAGATTGGCCATTAGGGGGCACTATAGTCAACGTTTATTAGTTTTGTCTAAAAACTCAATGCATTTAAATAGGACATTAGCAATCGCAAAATCTCTGCCGCAGTTATTGCTATCAACACCAAAACTGCGATGATTGTTTGGCATGCCGCTCTAAGCCTCTGTACCAAATCTGGTAAAGATAGGCCTTTAGGGGGCGCTATAATCAACGTAGACCATTTTGGGCCATTTAATCCCTTCTGAGGTCGAGTGTGTCATGTATGACGCCAAACAGCACATCTGATTCATAACTTTGTATTTTAATATTATAACTAGAAAAAAAATACTGTCTTTTGAAGCTAAAAACTAACAGTTGCCCATTTCTGCTGATGTCTTTGTTGTCTTCCCATGCTTTTGTATCCAGCCCAGAAGCCCTGAGTTTTTTGGGGTCATTGTGCAATTAATCCATGCTGTTACTTGCAAAATTGATACACTGTATGTAAGAAATGTAACTAATTGTCCTTTATTTGAGTTATAATGTTCAATATGTTCATTTTTACACTGGATGACTCCAAATATATAGAACTGTTTTAAGCAACACAAGTGCTTGTGTGGCATTGCTGTGTGTGATACCTAATAAATATATATATATATATATATATATATATATATATACTGTATATATACTGTACATATGTATATGTGTGAGATTCATCCATCCATCCATCCATCTTCATCCGCTTATCCGGTATCGGGTCGTGAGATTCATGTTCCGTTTAATATATATGTGTCTTTTTGGTGTTTGCGACCTTTTTAACATTCAAGTGACCTCTGTGCAGCACAAATATTATAGCCCAGTTTTTCCTAAAAAGAAATGATGTTCATCGATTGACTATGGACATCAGGGTTGATGTTTTACAAGCTTTGATAGAAAATTAAATCAGACTGACCCAAGGTTGTCAAAAATCCTTTAGGGCTCTGGGATATTTGCAACGGCACTGTACCCCCGACCTTGCGGCGCACCTCTCAATGTTTCCTGATGTTTGCCTCCCCACGCGTCTGGTTCTGCTTTCGCGAGCTCCTCTGTTCGCCAATGCCGACTGGCGCGATGAGGCTTGGACCCCATCATTAACTGCTTGCAGTTCTAGTTCCAAATTGTTTTCTGCATTTTTACCCAATTGTAGACTTTTAAATAAATATGAACATCTTGACTTGTACTGTTAGCTAGTAGTATCCCAGTTAAAATGTCACCCTCTGTCAAGATATTATGTAACCAACACTAGAATGGCTTTGTGAGGGCCGGCGTCCACTAAGGCTAAAGGTGCATTCACGTACTCATTGCATGGTCCCATTTCCCAAGTCCAGCCGGAGGTAATAATTAGTTAAATATTGCAACGTTATAAAAGTTTAATCACTAAAATATTGCATGTCAAATATGTCTTACCAAATTGTTAAATCGTGCATATAGTTGATGCCGTTGGCATTGTTGCTGTGTTATTGATACGGGATGTGAAGCCACACAAAACCCACGATAAAACAGATCAGTAATATCTCAGTTCAACGTGTCTGTCCAAACTCCATTTAAGAGCTTTGTTTAGCAGTGCAACATGCCAAAATTAAAAGGAAATTTTCTTACATTTTCACATTCGGAATTTTGGACCTGTGTTATAAATAAAGAAGCTAGCACAGATTCCTTAGAAATCCGCACTAATGAAAGAATCTCAAGTTTTGTAAGCTAAAGTACGTTAAGGATCATTAGTGACAGGACAGGGAGAAGGGGAAGGTAGTTATGTTTTTGATCTATTTACGGTTTAGACACTATCAATAGAGACAAGTTGTCCACCCACTCAAGTGTTTTCCTCTGTCACAAATGTATTCACACACTCATTTAGGGAACAGAGGACATTTTGTTGCAAGCTTGGATCTAATGGGGCCCCTATCACCTTTTGTCTACACCAGACACATAGCAGCGTCCTGCCAAAACAAAACAAGTAAACAAACCACGTCAGTTTTTGACCATTGGCTCCCTCATTTTTGGAGGTTTTGTACAAACCTGGACTACTGCTCTAAGCTCCCCATGGACGGTCAGGGCCAGATGTACGTACATTTGCAAATGTAGCGTTATCAGCGCTATGGCCAACCAGCAGAAAGTGCACGCTGTGACACTTTAACGTAAGGCGTATTTACCAAACCTGCAGTTTGTCAGGTAATCAGCGCTTTTCTCTGCCCACTGTACCGTAAATTGAGCTGTAGCAAAGCGATGAGGCTGAATCCCATTTCTCCATCTTAGCCCTACCATTTACCCCTTACCCCTAGGCCTTACCCCTTGAAACCAAGGAGTAAGGGCTAGGGGTGAAAACATACCCCTATGGGACGGGAACTTTATAGTTATTTTATGTTCACTTTGGTGGTGCAGAGGCAGTTTTTTTTTTCTGTATAGCATTTAGGTCTGTTTGCAATACATATGTGTATACAAACACATGGTGTGTTGTTTACAGTATATATATATATATATATATATATATATATATATATATATATATACACAGTCCATTCAAGGCAGAGAAATGCAGGACTGTTGTACAAATCAATATTAATGTTAGCGGCTAGCAATCAGCATTCGCATAGCAAGCCAACAATTTTTAAAGTTTCAATTAAGAACATTGTTGCAAGAATATATGCACAGGACTGTATAGAGCACAAAACAGACTGTCGTAATTTTAAAATCAATTATTTGAGCCGAAAATACATCCATTTATGCGTCTCTTTGGTCCATGCTGCAGCCATTGTTGCCTGTTGCACAATGTATATCGCTACCCCTCGGTTTTAAGGACCCTCACGTCCTAACTTGATTTTTTTCATTCACTGTCTATGGTTCCAAGGGCCATACGCCCCTTACCCCTCGATCAAAATGAGAAATGTGACAGCACTAGGTCTCACGTGCTGTGAACGTGAAAAACCTAGGGTAAGGGGTAAATAGTGAAATGAGATTCAGCCTAAGCAGCGTGCTGTGCTGCGATCCGGCTGAGTGCAGACTGCGATATTCCCACTGCTGATGCTCACTGTTTGAAATGATCCTGATGCCTATATATTTGTAATGTAGCGAGGAGTTTAACAACTGCTGGAATGGAATTTGAACGCTGAGTTGGAGATTCAATGTCATCTTTGATTTCTTCCAGTAACATTAGTAGTAGTATTGCTTGTAACGCTCATGCCATGCTTTTACGTGCACGTTGCAAAACCAGTAAGTGTGAAGTAGGCGCAAAAGCGTTAGTACATTGGGCCCTCAGTGCCATCATAGGTCTGCCCAATTATATTATGACCTGGTTATTACATCTACAGAGGATCATGTCAGCTGGTTGCATTACCCAGTGAAGTAAAATGTGTCAACGGTGATCTAAAAACCGTCAGATTACAGGGCCTGAATGAGGATGATGTAATCACCCAGTCCTTAGTGCCCTATATAATGTCACTTAATGTGCCGCTAATGCACAGCGTTTTGTTGTTGTTTTTAATAATGGACTTTCACTCTCTGGAATGTTACTATCAGCAAGCTGGAGGCAAATAGACAGAGAATTTCCCTGAGGAGGTCATTATCGCCTCCCATTATTATTTTGGTTATTATGGCAGGTCATAAGAAAAAGCTGATCATAGGCTTGAACGTTTCACAGTGAATTCTCTGATGATGTTTTGAGAGCTGTGATTGTCAGCGGGTAAGTCAGCACCTCTCTTACATGTGGAAATCACACTCAAAGAGAGCATGTGGAATAGTGAAGGTTACATAATCAAGATCTCACAGAGACATGCAAAGTTGTGTATACTTTTACTGTTACTGTATTGGTTTTTGAAGTGTACAGAAGAGGAAGTGATTGGGTCAGGGGGTCCCACGGACCAACGAGCCAATCATCAACAAGGAGCTACAACTTTAGTGCCGTCACCAGCCTCGGTGTTTCAAGAGGCACGTGCCGGGTCTGCGTGCCTTCCGTGAATATGTACTGGTTGAGGATTACAGGTGTGTGTGAATGTTTACAAAAGCCATACAACGGACCTTAGTGCACACACTAATGTATCCCGACAATTTCCATAAACACGATTTAATCAAACATGTCCCTAAATACATTAGGCTAAAACATATTGTCAAATTTGGGATTTCAGTTTTGTGCAGATCATGTTCCCCAGTGAATGAATCCTGCTGACTTTGACAATGCCCTGCCGTTTCCTCTACTGTCATCAGCAGGTGTGGGGAAACATTTTAAACTAATGGATTGATTGAAAGTGACACTTTTCAAACAAACATTTTCATTGGAATGATTTGTGGACACTTTATTAGAGAAGCTGATGATAAACAGAGATGGGTTTGCCATTACCCCCAATTTCCACAGAATGCGGAATAGCTGCAGATCCACTCCAGAATTGTGGCGGAATAAATTGGTTTCCATCAAAGTCAATGTGTTTATTTCCACTGAGTGTGGAACTACTGCGGTCCGACTTCGTCCCAGCTCTGAATGTCTGCAGCCCTCCAGAGCAGATACGCAGAGCTTCTATTTTTGCCGGACGCCCAAACAACTCAGCACACGGCAGATAGTGTGGGACAAGAAGTCAGGCACCAAAACAAAATAAAACATCCGGTTAATTTTCCAAATGAAATAGACCTTGCTCACGGTGGATCGTATTTCTCTGCACTACACCTTAAAACACAGCACCGAGTTCTGTCCCCCTCTACTCCTCTGGATGGAAAAAACTGTTGCTTTTGTGTTTGTATTCCACGTGAATTTGTGAGATCTCGTGGGTCCTCGAGACTTCAGCTGTCCGTCATAGCCGTAGCCGTTCTGCAACAAATCCGGACCGGGTGGGTGTTGACGTACTGCGGAGCACGGAGCCGACACGCCGCAGGGCCGATTCTCAGCCGTTACGCATCCTGTGGAAATTGGGGGTTAGGCCTGTAACAATTATCACGTAATTGTCTAATCAGAAGTATTTTTTTCACAATTAATTGCTGAATTAGCTAAGGTTCTAAGGCGTATGGCTGTCGATGGTAATTGTTTTATTATTTATTATAACTGTTCAGCTATGCCAAATTGTAATTTAATACAGTACATCATTATTGGTCATGATTGACAATGATGACTATTTTGCCGTAGCTTTGCCGGTAGTGATGACTATTTTTTTATTTTGCTTCAAAAGCGCCTAGTCAGGCAAAACTTTACATAATAAGGGTCACATAATGTGGGTCACATAACCAATATCTGTACCAAAAGATGTATTCTGGGAGTCATTTAAAATGTTTACATTTTTAAATTTGACTGAAAGAGACAATTATATTGTTAATTGCAATTATTGAGTAATTATAAATCAACATTTGGAATTGTTACAGCTCCATTTGCCATAAGATATAAGGTTTCTGTGTTTTACGTAACTCATTGTGGTTTTTCACAACACAATTTTAGTACTGATGTAAAAGCGCTTTGAGCAGTTGTTAAGACTGGAAAAGCGCTATATAAATACAGCACATTTACATTTACACTTACTGAGTCAGTTTGACATGGCTTGTTGAGGCAGTCTGCAGTCTGAATCTGGGAAAAATGCGGAAACAATTACGCACTGTTCATGGGCAGTAGAAGGCACTTTAGGTACTAAAACCAACAACCCTTTAGCTCCGAGATGACATGTGGAACCCATCCCATCCCATCCCATCTTCATCCGCTTATCCGGTATTGGGTCGCGGGGGCAGCAGCTCCAGTAGGGGGCCCCAAACTTCCCTTTCCCGAGCCACATCAACCAGCTCCGACTGGGGGATCCCGAGGCGTTCCCAGGCCAGGTTGGAGATATAATCTCTCCACCTAGTCCTGGGTCTTCCCCTAGGCCTCCTCCCAGCTGGACGTGCCTGGAACACCTCCCTAGGGAGGCGCCCAGGAGGCATCCTTACCAGATGCCCGAACCACCTCAACTGGCTCCTTTCAACACGAAGGAGCAGCGGCTCTACTCCGAGCTCCTCTCGGATGACTGAGCTTCTCACCCTATCTCTAAGGGAGACATCAGCCACCCTCCTTAAGAAACCCATTTTGGCCGCTTGTACCCTGGATTTCGTTCTTTCGGTCATGACCCAGCCTTCATGACCATAGGTGAGGGTAGGAACGAAAATTGCCCGGTAGATCGAGAGCTTTGCCTTCCAGCTCAGCTCCCTTTTCGTCACAACGGTGCGATAAACAGAATGTAATACCGCACCTGCTTCTCCGATTCTCCGACCAATCTCACGCTCCATGGTCCCCTCACTCGCGAACAAGACCCCAAGGTACTTAAACTCCTTCACTTGGGGTAAGGACTAACTCCCTACCTGAAGAACCAATGGCCTCAGATTTAGAGGTGCTGATCCTCATCCCAGCCGCTTCACACTCGGCTGCGAACCGATCCAGTGAGTGCTGAAGGTCACAGACCGATGAGGCCATCAGGACCACATCATCTGCAAAAAGCAGCGATGAGATCCTGAGCCCACCGAACTGCAGCCCCTCCCCGCCCCGACTACGCCTCGATATCCTGTCCATAAATATTATAAACAGGATTGGTGACAAAGCACAGCCCTGTCGGAGGCCAACCCTCACCTGGAACGAGTCCGACTTAATGCCGAGAACCCGGACACAGCTCTTGCTTTGGTCATACAGAGATTGGATGGCCCTGAGAAGGGACCCCCTCACCCCATACTCCCGCAGCACCTCCCACAATTTCTCCCAGGGGACCCGGTCATACGCCTTCTCCAGATCCACAAAACACATGTAGACTGGTTGGGCATACTCCCAGGCCCCCTCCAAGGTCCTTGCGAGAGTAAAGATCTGGTCCGTTGTTCCACGGCCAGGACGGAATCCACATTGTTCCTCTTCAATCCGAACCCTCCTTTCCAGCACCTTGGAGTAGACTTTACCAGGGAGGCTGAGAAGTGTGATACCCCTGAAATTGGCACACACCCTCTGGTCCCCCTTCTTGAAGAGGGGAACCACCACCCCGGTCTGCCACTCCTTAGGCACCGTCCCAGACTTCCACGCAATGTTGAAGAGGCGTGTCAACCAAGACAGCCCCTCCACAACCAGAGCTTTCAGCATTTCTGGACGGATCTCATCAATCCCTGGGGCTTTGCCGCTGTGGAGTTGTTTGACTACCTCAGCGACTTCCACCAGGGAAATTGACAACAATCCCCCATCATCCTCTAGCTCTGCCTCTACCACAGAGGGTGTGTCCGCTGGATTTAGGAGTTCCTCAAAGTGCTCCTTCCACCGCTCTATAACCTCCCCAGTTGAGGTCAACAAAGTCCCACCTTTACTGTAAACAGCTTGGATGATTCCTCGCTTCCCCCTCCTGAGGTGGCGAACGGTTTTCCAGAAGCACCTTGGTACCGACCGAAAGTCCTTCTCCATGTCTTCCCCGAACTTCTCCCACACCCGCTGCTTTGCCTCTGTCACGGCAGAGGCTGCCGCCCTTCGGGCCCGTCTGTGCCTTGCTACTGCCTCCGGATTCCTTCGGGATAACATATCCCGGAAGGACTCCTTCTTCAGTCGGACGGCTTCCCTGACCCCCGGTGTCCACCAGGGTGTTTGTGGGTTACCGCCCCTTGAGGCACCTAAGACCCTAAGACCACAGCTTGCCGCCGCAGCTTCAGCAATGGAAACTTTGAACATTGTCCACTCAGGTTCACTGCCCCCAGCCTCCACAGGGATGCCCGAAAAGCTCCGCCGGAGGTGTGAATTGAAAGTCCGTCGGACAGGGGCCTCCTCCAGACGTTCCCAATTTACCCGCACTACACGTTTGGGCTTACCAGGTCTGTCCAGAGTCCTCCCCCATCCCATGACCCAACTCACCACCAGATGGTGATCAGTTGACAGCTCTGCCCCTCTCTTCACCCGAGTGTCCAAAACGTACGGCCTCAGATCAGATGACATGATTATAAAATCGATCATTGACCTTTGGCCTAAGGTGCTCTGGTACCACGAACACTTATAAGCATCCCTATGTTCGAACATGGTGTTTGTGATGGACAATCCATGTCTAGCACAGAAGTCCAACAACAGACAACCACTCTGGTTCAGATCAGGGAGGCCGTTCCTCCCAATCACGCCTCTCCAAGTATCTCCATCATCACCCACGTGTGCATTGAAGTCCCCCAGCAGAACTATGGAGTCCCCTACTGGAGCCCCATACAGGACTCCATTCAGGGTCTCCAAGAAGGCCGAATACTCCAAACTCTTGTTTGGTGCATATGCACAAACAACAGTCAGAGTTTTCCCCCCCATCACCCGCAGGCGTAGGAAGGCGACCCTCTCGTCCACCGGGGTAAACTCCAACGCAGCGCAATCAGCCGGGGACTTGTGAGTTTCCCCACACCCGCCCGTGCTTCACACCCTGGGCAACTCCGGAGTAGGACAGAGTCCAACCCCTATCCAGGAGTATGGTTCCAGAACCGAGACTGTGCGTAGAGGTAAGCCCCACCAGATCTAAATGGTAGCGCTCCACCTCCCGCACAAGTTCCGGCTCCTTCCCCCACAGAGAGGTGACATTCCACGTCCCCAAAGCAAGCCTCTGCCGCCCGGGTCTGGTCCGTCGAAGCCCCTAAACTTCGCCGCCACCCATGTGGCAGCGCACCCAACCCCACTGGTTCCTCCCACAGGTGGTGGGCCCATGAGATGGAGAGAGAGGTGCCACGTAGCTTTTTCGGGCTGTGCCCGACCGGGCTCCGTGGCAAACCCGGCCACCAGGCGCTCGCTGACGAGCCCACCGTCTGGGCCTGGCTCCAGACGGGGTCCCTCGATCTCTTCCTCGTTTTTCCATAGGATTTTTGAACCATTCTTTGTCTGGCCCCTCCCCTGAGACCACTTTGCCATGGGAGACCCTACCAGGAGCACAAAGCTCCAGACAACACAGCCCTCAGGTTCATAGGGACACACAAACCTTTCCACCACGATAAGGTGATGGTTCCCGGAGAGGTGGAACCAATGTGGAACCAATCTGCTAATATCTGGCCAGAGAAAGATGCAACTTCTAACTCCACTGGCACAGGTCACGCTGGACACAGGCCCCAGTTATTAAAGGCCCTTTTGTCATCACAACCACAATAAACAAGTGAGCCATTCTCAGCTCTGCTCTAGTGTGCTTATCATGCGTGAAAAGAAGCGTGACTATTTTAATTGTAATTAGAGGGAGAAAATGAGTGTAGGGATTGAGCCAAGAGTGAATGATTGTGTGTTTGTGGCCCTGAGTGTGTTTATGTGTATGAGGATATACTTCTTGTATAGTTGTCTGGGGGAAGCACAGTCACAGGCCCTTTCATTTGTGCCTTTTATGTGAACAGTGAAGCTGTCATGACTGACACGTCATGAAATGGCGCTTTTATTATCTAGCAGTCAAAGGCCGTAATTGTAGTGTGTTTAGTCACACTGTTAATACATTAGTTAGTGTGAGAGTGTTCTAGAGGGGTTCATTCTACCTTTTATTCAGTCACTGCTTCATTAGTATGACTCTGACATTTCATTGCCCATGTGTGTCATCTTACTGTCATCTCAGCCACTTAAACTCTGCAGCATGCTCAGGCTGCTCAGACAGGCTTTCAACACTTTAGGAAACACTGGACTCTACCAATTAGATTGCTTTACTTAAAGACTAAAACTGCAATTTTTTGTATGTGTTTTACTGGTAAAAATGACACCAATGGAGATTGGCAGCAGAAGGTCGGATCAGACTTCATGTATTTTTGCAAATTGTACTGTAATTTAATGGATTTAGATTTTAACATCACAGAAAGTGCACAGCAAGTGACAATGTATCTCACTGCAGGTAGACCAGTGCAGGTAATACTGTGTTATTGATAGGTTAACAAGTCTAACGGTTGGTGTTTACAGTGATATCACTTTATAGGTGTAAAGCAAATATCATATGATTGTATTTGAAAGTCAGTTAAGGATAATATTGAATATATCTCACAGCCCAGCACACATTGATATAGTGTATATTGTTACCAGTCAATATTCAAAATACACCATGATCTGAATTTTAGGTCCTACTGCCCCACCCTGCAACTAATGTGCCGTTAAGACCTCAGAAGCTTACAGTTTGTGTTTCCAAGGGATGATAAATTCTCCTCCTTACCACAGACAAAGCCTGATCTTACACTTAACCCCACCACCTCCCCCACATCCCTACATTTGCTTCAGTCAAACGATTTATGTCTAATTACCGGTTATAAGCTCTGCACTTCCTCTGACAGGCTCCATATTAGAAACCAAATCTTATAATTAACCCATCCTCTCACATGAAAGTAATGGTGGTGCTCTGCCTTGTCAGAGGCCCATGTTGACAGTACTGTCATCTCAGGCCAGCCCCCCCTCCACCACGGCCTTTCCAAATATCCAAGCAGTTTGGGGAAAGAGGAGCTGGCTAATGGACTTCTTACTAGTGGAGAGTAGTGAGGAGATTGACCTTGTACGGTTTCAGGTTAAG
This sequence comes from Etheostoma cragini, assembly GCF_013103735.1. Classification (NCBI taxonomy): domain Eukaryota; kingdom Metazoa; phylum Chordata; class Actinopteri; order Perciformes; family Percidae; genus Etheostoma; species Etheostoma cragini. Next base: position 22,947,443 of record NC_048417.1, on the reverse strand, counting down.
TTGTCTGAACTGAGAAAGCATTTACCAGATTGGACAGTTAGAGTTTGAGTGTGAACGGAATGGGATTGTCCCCTCATGTACAACTGAATCCCTCAGCTACAAATCACTTCAGTTTAAATGTTTTAACTGTGCACAAATGTGGCAAGGAGACTAAAATCACGATGCATATTAAAACTTTAAATTAGTCTCAAATAGGGGAGTGTATGCAGGCCCTCTGTGTGTCTTGCTCGTGTCGAGGACAAGATGATTTCTGCACGCCGCGAGTGAATCTGGCAAGAAAACAAACCGATAATCTATTAGAAACACAAAAGAATAGGCTAGATTATAGCTATATGATATTAAATATCTGATTCCGTTGGGCCACTCTGAGGTTGTTGGCCTGCGGCCGCCAATTCCGTAATCCAGGACTACACTATTGTTTACATTATAGGGAAGGAAAGTTGAATAGTTTTCAATAGTTCTCAGGAAAAGTAGGACGACTAAAAAATAACATAATACGTTTTTATGTAACTCAGAAACAAAGTTTTCACAAATATGAATTTTTGACAAATGATTCCAGCAGAACATTTAAAGGTTAGATGGCCCATTTGGGGCCCTGCCTTGAACTGTATGGCTAAAACTACATGGACGAGGAAAATCTTTAAAATATCACAGTTTTACAAAAAGCGGTCAAACGTTGTTGTTTTTTCTCGTTGATGTGCAAAATAGCCTTAATATCCGTTACTCAACCAACATACAACTGCTTGCATTTATAGACAGTATTGCTTATGTTCGCTAGTCCTTATGTTACCAAAATTGACAGTTTTAAGATTTTTTTCATTTAGTTTCTTTTCCAGTCAAACAAGTTATAGGCAGTACAGTCTTTCAGATGTGAGTTCTATTATAGCTCATATTATTTTATGAGGTGATTTCTTGAGTTTTAAACAACACTTTGTGTGAAAGATTTGGTCTTTCAGATTGCTGCCAATGCTGACTGATCTTGGGGAGTTTTGTGAGTGGATTAGTGTTGCTGAACGAGCTTGTTGACATCAGATGGCATGGGAACTATGAATCCACACACAAGGCTCAACAAAGGAGCTCAAGCAACCTTTCAGCTGGCACGTAAAGAGGGGGAAAATAAATAGACTAAGCCCAAAGCAAGTATCCCCAGAGTTGGCATGTTCCCATAAGAAATTTGGTGGGTAGGATGGATACAAGACAAGAACGCTCTGATGAAAAATTACTTATTTCTGTTTATACGCAATCTTTGATAAAAATATTCCACCTGTGTACTGTTACACGTACAATTTGAACGGATTTGATATATACAGTGAGGAAAATAAGTATTTGAATACCCTGCTATTTTGCAATTTCTCCCAATTAGAAATCATGGAGGGGTCTGAAATTGTCATCGTAGGTGCATGTCCACTCTGAGAGACATTATCTAAAAAAAAAATCCAGAAATCACAATGTAGGATTTTTTAAACTATTTGTATGATACAGTTGCAAATGAGTATTTGAACATCTTAATATTTGGTACAGTAGCCTTTTTTTGCAATTCCAGAGGTCAAACGTGGTGTAGTTTTTCACCAGGTTTGCAAAATACACCCCCAAAGCATGATGCCACCACCCCCATGCTTCACAGTAGGGATGGTGTTCTTGGGATGGTACTCATCATTCTTCTTCCTCCAAACACGGTTAGTGGAATTATGACCAAAAAGTTCTATTTTTGGTCTCATCTGACCACATGACATCCTCCCATGACTCCTCTGGATCATCCAAATGGTCATTGGCAAACTTAAGACGGCCTTGACATGTGCTGGTTTAAGCAGGGAACCTTCCGTGCCATGCATGATTTCAAACCATGACGTCTTAGTGTAATACCAACAGTAACCTTGGAAACGGTGGTCCCAGCTCTTTTCAGGTCATTGACCAGCTCCTCCTGTGAAGTTCTGGGCTGATTTCTCACCTCTCTTAGGATCATTGAGACCCCACCAGCTGAGATCTTGCATGGAGCCCCAGTCCGAGGGAGATGACAGTCATGTTTAGCTTCTTCCATTTTCCAATGATTGCTCCAACTGTGGACCTTTTTTCACCAAGCTGCTTGGCAGTTTCCCGTAGCCCTTTCCCGCCTTGTGGAGTTGGACAATTGTCTCTAGTGTCTTTGGACAGCTCTTTGGTCTTGGCCATGTTAGTAACTGGATTCTTACTGACTGTATGGGGTGGTCAAGTGTCTTTATGCAGCTAACAACCTCAAACATGTGCCTCTAATTTAGGAAAATAAATGAGTGGAGGTTGACATTTTGAAGGCAGAGTAATAGGTATTTGAGGGTAAGAATTCTAACAGATAGACAGCTGTTCAAATAATTATTTGCAGCTGTATCATACAAATAAATAGTAAAAAAATCCTACATTGTGATTTCTGGATTTTTTTTTTTTGATTATGTCTCTCACAGTAGACATGCCCCTACAATGACAATTTCAGAGCCCTCCCTGATTTCTAAGTGGGACAACTTGCAAAATAGCAGGGTGTTCAAATACTTATTTTCCTCACTGTGTGTGTGTGTGTGTGTGTGTATATATACAGTATGTATATATATATATATATATATATATATATATATATATATATATATATATATATATATATATATATATATATATATATACATGCACACACACACACACACACAATATAACAGATGCTTGTACAATCAGGACACTTGATAAAGAAATATACAGAGCCCGCTATGATGGATAATAATCATCACAATGACAGCACAGTCCACTCGGCATCAGATTGCTGTTAATCCCACAGTAACTCTCAATAAAACCGGAGTGATTCAGTATTATTACAGATAATCCTTTTGTCTTGTTAATGTGACATGCTAGTGAACGCAGGCTGAAACCGCTCGGACACAGGCACACACACACACACACACACTCTGACTCACTCACTCACTACTCACACTCACGCAACTGATTGCATTTTAGCTATTGTCTCAGTTTTCAGCAGACTCACAGATCACAGCACAAAGCAGATGGCTGCTGCATGTAATGTCACTAAGAGATTGTTTATCTTATTGATGCAATGCTGACTGAATGCTGTCAAAGGACTGTCATCAAGTAAATAAATGGGCCAGTGTTTACTTATACTCAAGGACATCAGGTTTTGCGGTGCAGGAATATTAGTTTTGAACATGAGCAGTTTCATCAAGAGCCGGTTCTACAGTATGAGAGTTATTTTTAGCTTTAGTAGTGGCTGGCTGGGGGATGGCATGTCAGCCACTTTGAGGGAAATAGCTCAACAACTGTTGCTGAACTACTGATGATCATGATTGTTGCGACATTTTTTACAAACATTGATGGTGCAATGCTGAGAGCATTCATGTGAGGCGAGCAGCAGGACAGGGAGATTACGGTGATTGGAGCAGACTTATCTAGTGGCAGCAAATGTACAGTATAGGTTAGAGTTTCCCCACAAATAAAAACTGCAGCTCCTTAATACGCAAGATGCTCCCGGGTCTAGCTCCCAGCTGCTGGGCAGAAGTAAAGGGAGAGTCTGTGGGATTACAAATCGGAGCAGATTTTCTACTCTCTGGTTCTGTATACAGCGCATTGGCTCCTCCTAGATTGCAAAATGTAGATACATATATTCATTCAGGCATTTTTTGTTCCGCAGGAACCTTGCACATATGCTTGTATTGTCAAAAAGAAATAGACTAGAAGCGTAAATTAACACTTCAGGTAGTCTTTAAAGCAACACTGTAACCTTTCCTGGTTTGGTCCAAAGTGAATGCATAAGTGCTGTTCACCCTATTTTGACTTGATGAACCACAGAAACAGTTTTGGAAACATTTTAAGTCACAGAAAGTTCTTTAGTGTTGCACTAAGATCGTGGTAGCTGGTGCAGACAGCTGCAGATATTCAAATGGGAGTGAATTTATTGCGTAAGACATGCATTTGATAAACACGTCTGAAACGCTTGTGGATTAGACACAGGGTCAAGATGTCGCTGAAGTTCCCTGACTTTTAAGCTTTTTTGCTCTAAATATCTAAAACTATTTAAACCTCTCAGCTCCACCGATGTGGCAATTGCCAACATACACATAGACGTAGTGCAGAATCACAGGAGAGCCAAATACTTGAACTGGGGTTACCATGCGCATCCTTGCTTGCTTTTTAAACAAGCAAAGAAACCCCACCCTCCCCCTAAACCTCTCCCCACACACAAGTCCAGGAGCTTTGCCAAAAGCAGCCTAACGCTAAACATTCACAGCGCCGGGGAAGAGAAAGCAAACTCTGGGAAGGTACAGGATTGACGTCAGAGAGAGCCACATGTAAGAAATTCCTTCCTAATTACGGGGTACGCACTGGCTTATTGTATAAAAAAATGCTCTGGTTCATATTCATCTTTTAAAAAGTGGGTGTTTGTTTTATAGATTGTGCTACCTTTCAGTTTTGTATTAATTATGTCTGTACTTCCACTTTAGCCAGCCCTATTATTTCACATTCTCCTTATTACCTCCCAATTGTTATTTTTTCCACTTCTAATCCAATTTAAAAAAACTGCTTTGCTTTAGATAGTTCAAAATTGCCAAGTGACACCTATGTCCACTTGTGCAGGATTTCCTACTGGTGTGCAGTAAGGCTGAGGTGTTTAGATTATTTCTGCTGACCAGCTGCTGTGCTGTTATTCTTCTTTCCAGGAATGTACGAGTAGTTTCTGACTGGTACACATTGCCTTGTTTTTCACAACAGTTTTAAACTGGACTCACCTAATGGGGATTACTTTTTATTGGTGTGGCTCACATTTCCCTTTAACAATATTTGTGTAACAACCTTTTTTTTTTTTTTTACATAGGCAGTCTTGCAAAATAGAGCTTTCTTTAATACTTTGATCAGTTAAATGAAATGGCACTGGGGGTAACACAAAAAGAACGCAACAGAAACAGTGACGTCCACAGATTACAAATAATCCATGCAGAAACAGACATACACACAACCAGACACAAGACAGGGGACCAATCACACATGCAAACACAAGTAAAGACTGTAAGACAAATTCACAACATAGATTTTAAAGACAGGGTCCAAAGTCTGTCCTGGGGCTCCATTAATGCGAGCCGTAGAAGGTTCCATGTGTACAAGGGATGGGCATTCAATTAGATTAACTTTTTATTAATTGAAAATGCAAAAAAAATACAAAAATACAGCGTGTTTGTTGTCGACAATTTTATCACATGAAGGACAACTTGTGGCAAATAAACTAGACGCTTTTTAGGCTGAACTAGCTGCGGTGCTCTAAAGCAGCGGAACCTGCAGCTGCGAGCTGGAGGCTTGTTTGTTCCAAAATAATAAATAATAATAATAAAAAAGAATCATATTAGACAATAACTTAACCAAAAGATAATAATACTTATCTGGCAGGTTTTGTCAACTGTGACTCCACGCTATCCAAGGCACGGAGTCGAGAGAGAGGCTGACAGAGATTAGCCTACCTAACAATTAATTAGGCTACTTAACAAATCAGGCTACTCAACAAAGCCTCATAAAATAACTAGTAACTCACGCAACACTTCTGCACCAGTCTACTGATTTTTGTTGAGAAAGATAGGTTCAGAAGCGACCGTCACTCCATCCGCCAAAAACACCAGCTCTGAGGGGACTGACGTTGCCGGGATATGGACAGGTACCCACTCGCTAACTTGGGCAGTGTTTGCTCTCATGTCAGACAACGCAGCCTTGTGTCCCCCAGGCTGTGGGATAGCCACCCTACCGGTCTCCACCACCTCCTCCATCCTCTCTTTTCTTCTGTAGAGTAGACATCTTAAGTTGCGGTCGCTTACCTTTCCAGATACATTTACTTAATTTACTACATTTATACTGCTGATTGTAATGTACGCCTGTAGCCAGCAGGAGGGGAGAGAGGTTTCAATCGACATGGGGAGACTCATCCACTTTTCCATATCCTTCAAAACATTGGTCAGAGCAACAGAATAATTATGTTTAATAATCTGGTTTAAGATGGGGAAAACCTTGATGCCTAAGAAACTGGAAATAAAGATGAGGAGGTGTGTCCGGTTAAGACTCGGGCTGAGGGATTAGAATACAAAGCTTTGATCAAACCAATGAAAGTTTTACCATGGCCCATCACCTCTAAGATTGACCATAAAAATGGCCATCAAGTCTGTCTAATGCTTCCATTGCGTGACATTGGGGGTCTTACTGTCCTGCATCGCATCAATGATGTGGAGAAGGCGTCTAACATTTTCTGCTGCTAGTCTTGTTTTTGTGAATCCTGTTTGGTCAGGGTTCACTAACTGAGACTCCAAATGACGGGCTAGGAGTTTTACAAAGATTTTCATGTAAGCGTTAAGCAGGCTAAGAGGTCAATAGCTGGAATACTCTGTAGGATCCTTAACCTTTTTCAGGAGTAAGGAAATCAAGGCTGTATTAACATCTCTTGAGAATTCACCCTTTTTTATAAAGAAGTTAATCATGTCAAGAAGGAAATGGGCCCAACTGTTCCCAATACGTTGCATAGAATTCAGGGGGAATCCCATCAAAGCCCGGAAATCTTCTTTTTTGCATATTCTGTACTTACTTCAATAGTAATCAATTTGTCCAAGGTAGCTGATTCCTCTGCTAATAACCGAGGCAGTTCAAGCTGATACAGCCAGCTGTCACAGTGGGATTTATCCAAAGTAACCTTAGATTCATACAGTTTGGAATAAAATGTCTGAAAGGATTTATTTATTTCAACAGGGTCAGTTCTAAAATTACCATCTGAATATTAAATAGCAGAAATATCTGCAAAATAATCACTGGATCTTAATCTCATAGCGAGAAGGTGACTAGGACTAGCACCCTGAAAGTAATAGCACTGTCTTGCTCTGTGAATTAGAAATTCAGACTTCTGTTTCAGGATGTTGTTTATTTATTTCTTGACTAATGATCGTTCTAAAGCTATGTGGTCTGTCAAATTTGCTTGTAACAGTGAGTCTAGTCTGGTGAACTCAGCTTCAAGGTTTTGGAGCTTCAGTGACGTAGCTTTGCGTGAATGAGAGCAGAAAAGAATGGTATTGCTCCTCATAAAACCTTTATTGCGTCCAACAATATCCCGGGGTCCTCTATAGAGCCAACAGTAATTACTGCAAATATTTGGAATTCTGCAATAAATATTTGATACAGAATTAATGTAAATGTTTCTGTAAAGAAGTATTGAAGTGCCATCTAACTGCACGTTGAGACAGTTGGCCAAGGGTGGCCGCGCAAAGGACCCCTTTGCTATTCGGAGTAACACCGCTTTATCAATTGAAAAAATAATTGAGGGGATGCAAAAAGAAAATCTATTCTGGAAAATAATTTATGTCTACCTGAGACAAAGGAATAATCCTTACAGATACTTTTATCTGTAAGGATTGTTCCACACTAAATGAACATCAGAATAAACACATTTTAAAAGAACAGAAACCATAAACACGAAACACCTTGGAAAGAAAACTCTTGCCTTGCAGTGGCCCAGCTAACCTATGGAGAGTAGGCGATATTAAGCTAAGGTCTACATAGCTTTCAGAAACACAGTCTCTGTAATCATATCAGACAACAGTGCGATAAAACCAAGACACATCAAGAGCACAAGACAAACCAGTGGTCCATGTTCACCAGGCAGCTAGGTAGCGGTGGGCTTCCTTGGGCTATCACTGTAAATTCGGTTGGCTCTCATAATTGCTATCTGAACATCAGCTAAATTCGTGAACCACTTAGGCTGCGAGTGTGATAGATACTGGATAGCATTAGCACCTTCTAGCCCCTCTTTCACCCTGACGATGCAGATGTTGCATCTCCAGTTTCTGTCCTCCATGTCCGCTAGCTTCACCTCCATCTCCCGAAAAGCGTGGCCATGGCTGTCCAGAATACTTGAGTTGCTTTCCACGGTGGTGTTTAGGTTGTTCACATCCGATCTGATAGAGCCAAGGCTTGCAGTCAGAGATGCTAGCTGGGCGTGGATAGCAGTTAGCTTATTGTTGTTGTTGAGGCCCATCTGTTGAATCTGAGACTGGATCTGAGCAAAACGTGGTTTGAGGTAGCTTTTCTGTTTCTCCAGCAATGCGTTTGCAATAGCGTCTGTCTCGCCTCGCTGGCTTCCGTTCTTGTTTGCCATTCTACTTTAATTAACTCTAACATGCATAAAGTGGTAAAATATGGAAGTTTGAAGCAGGGCCAGGAGCTACACCTTAAGCGGCCATCTCTACCCAGCTGATCATGTGACTCCTTCGAAAAATCTAAAATTCTCAAAAGCACATCTCCTCATTGAAAAATCAAGAATCTATGAAAATGCAAATATTATTTATTTGAGATGTTCAACTGCTGGGCACAAGATGTCTCCAGCCGTACTTTACTGAAAAGTCCATTCATAGTGGATATAAATTGGAGGTTTCTAGTTTCCTCATCACACTTTTGTAAGTTGAATATTAAACCATTATTTTCTTTCAAATTAGTTGCGATGTCACAAATTCTGCTTATGCGTAGACGCATTAAACTGCGATTTAAGGTGCACACACAAAGGAACTTTCCCACTCTAGCAGATGAATGTGGGAACAGTCTTTTAGCGTCAAGCTCAAACCTCACAGCGAAGTAACAACATACACATTTTTGAGTGGAGGGGGACTTTAAGTAAGCTCCTGACAACATAGAGATGAAATTATATGCTTCATTCGTATGCTTTGGTAAAACACCATTATAAAAATAACAATTGTCCACGAGATGTGTCATAAGGAACCGTTGATACATGTGCTGTGTCTTAGTATCCAATGTTAGCTTTGAAATGCCTATGTTGGTCTGACATTATTTCACTGCCAATAAGAGAGATTGAGGGATTGTTTGTCACTTAAGCAGCAATACAACTTTATATTAGAAACTGAATGAAATTTACACAGACCTTTGTATAGAAACACAAATCTTTTTAGATGTCCTGTGTATATTGTCTTTAATAAAATCCTAAATCATTTCAAAATATCTCAACCCCTTCTAGAAATTACCTTATATACAACAGCAAATGCATTTTGAACGACATTCAATGCTGCTTGAACTATGTTTTCTTTCAACATATCTAGGAAACATTTTGACACTAAACGTAATGGCTAACACGTTCACAGTAGCATTGTATTTGTTTTCCTAGAATATCTGCATGTTACTTTACATTAGAGTAACACAATTTCGATGAGACTGTGTTGGAAAGTGACAGACCCAAGCAAAGCTAATAGTAGGCCAGGGTGTTTTTTAAGGTCTTCTTTACATATATGGTGCTTTAGGGGAAGGGGGAAAGGGACAGGTTGAGATTAGTGTAGAGCGAGTTGATTAAGGAGAATGGAGTGTGAACACACACACACACACACACACACACACACACACACACACACACAGGGAGTATTTGTGCTGAAAATGGAGACAGGAGAGAACCTGGGGATTTGTGGAGGCTCCCATGTTAACTAGAGGAATGCCTTTGAAGCTTTTTCTTCTTCCCTCTACATGCATTTTATTAGTGAGGGACAGCTACTGATCGGACACATTCTGCCGAATGGGAAGACAGATGTAAGAAACAAAACTGAGCTGGCAGACAAGGAGAAGGAGGCCATCAGCTGCTCAACTAAAATGATGTAAGCACCCCCCTTGGCTCCTTTATACAAACACTCTGCTTTATGGAGCTAGATTTGTTTCTTTATTACATGTGAGAAAATAAGTGATTTAAGAGAAGAAAAAAAACTTTGGGAGAAAAAGTTTCCATACCAATAGCAAAAGAAACTCTCTCAAAATACTTTTTTAAAGTTTCAAATATATATTTTTTTCTATCAGTGTGAAAAAGATTCTCTCAAAAAAAAGGGTTTCTCTCAAAACGTTCTTTTTCGTTTGCTCTTGATTCAGTTTCTTGCTCTCTGCTCAGGATTTTTTTCTCTTGATTCAGTTTCTTGCTCTCTGCTCAGGATTTTTTTCTCTTGATGTGAAAATAGTGTCGTGGGTGGGGCCACGTCCCTATTGGCCAGTAGTGTGAGCACCGTCTTGTCTTGGGAGTTCTTCTGAATCATTGCACCATTGTCACCGTCATAGATAGATAACTAGCAGCCAGACCGCTTCTAAATAAAGACATTTTAGTTAATCTAAACACTTTTTAACAGTCAAACTGGAACACTAGCGGTGAGCTCCAGGTCCTGCAGCTGCAGACGGACCGCCATCAGTGGGGATCGGCCAGCGTGGAAGCATTGCTCGGAAGCTTCGCTGCCGACCTTGACCTGATCTGATCTGATTACCAGTGGGACACGGAGAGCTCCAGGCCTGGTAGCAGTGCACACGCAAAAAAATATGTATTTGAGAGTTTAAAAAAGTATTTTGAGAGATTTTTTTTTTTGCTATTGGTATGAAAACGTTTTCTCTCAAATATTTCTTTCTTTCTCATAAAACGCTTTTTTTGCTATCAGTGTGATAACTTTTTCTCTCAAATTTTTTCCCCCCCTCTCAGATCATTTATTTTCTCACATGTAATAGAGAAACAAACCTAGCTCCATTGAGCAGAGTGTTTGTCATTCGTTAACACAAAGCAAACACAGACGTGTTCAAATGTTCTTGTTGAAAAAGTTATTTTCGTCATCTATCAAGAAACACTATACTGAAACGTTTAGTTTTTTAGAGTCTGATTTTACCTTACATATATACTGTAGGAATAATTATAATTGGCTTCAAACAGTGATGTATACAAAGGTTAAATCAAAAGAAAGCAAAGTAAACTCTGGTATTAGATTTGACCATCTTTAGGCGTTGGTTTATGCCTCTAAATAGGTAATGGGAGTAGGTCTTCACAATTCTGGGAGAAATATGAATCACGATTCTTTTTGCTTATAATTGATATTACAATTCTCTGTTGACCATGGCAAAAAAGGGCAGTACCAAACATAGATTGTTATTGGTACATATAGCACAGTGTGTATCACCACAAGCCTGTAAACAGAGAGGCCTCAATGAAGAAAAGGGGAGCACTGCAATTATTTATTTAATATTGTTATTGTTTTTTTTTAAATCAAAGTTATGTAAAAGTTAACTCTTGAACAGGTTGAATCAAGATCAGGATTTCACAATGATTAATCCTACAGGCCTAATGTGTTAAACAACCGATTGATCATGAAGTCTCATCTTCATTAGCCCTGTGTAACATTGCCATAGTTTTTATAAAAATCAGTACAGCCTGGTCCTACCAGACTTTTGTACATTTCATTTGTACAGAGTCTGGCCACTCTCCATCAAAGTGTTTCCAACTTCCTTGAAGGCGGGTACTCTGTTAAAGTTTAAAACTATTGGTTCTGCATGGAACCATCTGCCATAACCAGTCACTAACGTGTGGTCGTGACTTTAGCTTAGCATCATTAGCGTCCACATTAGCCAACTCCTTTACCACTGACGGAGCCAGCTGGAAAATCTTTTCCCAAACCCCGTGGGGAGGAGGGCCACAACATCATGGCCACCAACAACACTCAGCAAAGATTGTTCTTGCTCGTGCTTTAACTTCTGGGTATGTGGCAGCGGACTGAATGGCTTCGTAAGCATCGTTCTCCACGCAGGACCTCAACGCCATCGTTCCCTTTGTTCGCTAATTGGACCGCCAAATATTTGGCCCAAGAATACACTGCAAACCCAGACAGTGTACTGAAGAAAGATGAAAGTTGAGCGGAAGTACGTAGGAGGGCGGAGACAGGCTACAGTATTGAAGCAAACTAGTAGATTTTCATCCAACCTGATTAATTGCCACCCTACCAGTGCAAGATCAATGAGTGGCAGCTTCATGCTATATATTTAAGTCACAGCACACACAGTTTATAGAAGATATGTGTAACCTGACCCCTGTCCTGTTACCATGCACTCCTGTCAACAGCACCGGAGGCTGTGGGACACCGGGACAACCCCCTCTGGTTCACCCCCTTGCTTATCTGACTTCATGTCATTTCTGTCTTCCACTGTGTCTCTGTTGGCTGGACTGCTCCTGCTTCATTATTCAAACCCTTAAAAACCTTGCTTTTTTCTTTGTGTTTCCTTGAATCCAACTTATTCTGTTAAGTTTAAGGGAAGTTTGGATCACAGGCAACCAGCACAATTATTGTATGAGTTTTTGTCTTTCCTCCCTGGGGAAATATTGATTTGTGCAACATAACAACAATGTCTTTATTGCAAATGCTTTTTTTTTTGCCAAAAGGGGACCACACTGTTGTATGGATTTGTTGGTGGACTTTAGAAGTTAACCATGTCTTCTTATTGTGTGTGTGTGTGTGTGTGTGTGTGTTTGTGGGTTTAGGTGTGTGTAAGCAAGTGAGCTTGTGTTTTTAACAGGGCTGCCATTAATTTGTTTCCACTCTGCCTAAAACAGAGATCTAATCTAATTTTGAGGACTTTACATTTTTTAGAATATCAACAATTTAAACTGAATTTCATCAGCCCCTTTTGCGTAGTGGAACTGTGTGATGTGTTCTTATCGATGGCACATACTGTACTTAGTTTGAAAGATCTTGGGTAAAGCCAAATTGTAGGCCTAAGACACATACAAGCACAGTGTGATCCTCGAAGCTGGTGGGGACAACACACACCTAATAGGATTCAACATGACTGGACGTGTTGGGAATCACACCCATATTCCAGGCTTTGAGCACAGCTTTTAAAACAGACTGTGAGACACAAAAAGGTGTACTTAACTCCAGTGGTTTACAGCCTGAGGATGGAACCAGCTTGTCATGTCCAGTCTTTTTTTTTTCTCGCTCTCTTTTTAAAATGCAGCCTTTTTCGAGGTAAAACTCACTGTAGAAGAAGAGTGTGAGATAAAGTGACAGGGCAACAGAATCAGATAGGAATAGTGAAGAAGTGAGGGGAGACAGAGTTAGTTAAATGGCAGTGATCATGGGTTATTTATTGGGCTGTAACAATACACCAAACCCAGGGTTCAGTTCGTGTCACGATGTTTGGCCCCCGATTCAATACAAACCTTGATTCTTTTTTTTGGGGGTGTCCCTAAACTTAATACAACTTTTTTTTCTACAACATGGCATTGTTTTGTCATTGACTACATCCCACTTTGCAACACAGTTATACAACAGATACCTTATTTATTGATATTGATGGATTTCAATGTTGATCGATCCAACACCAAAGATTCTTTTGTCGTTAAAATAATGTTTCCAAAATGGTTTCCGTGGTTCTTTAAATCGTTGGAATGAGACATAAGAATAATGGTAATGGTAACAGTAATGAACAATTCCGCTCCCAACCTGTAGGGTAAGGTGACCAGATTTCTCAGACAAAATCCGGGGATATTTTCGGCTTAAAAGCATATATACCTCCAAAACACATCATGTTTTAAATTTTTTTTTTTCTTCAAATTTAAAACGGGGACACTAGACCTAGAGCTGTTCTCATAAGGGGCCGAGCCTCCCTAAAGGTCTGATCCTAGAAACACCCCTGCTGCTACTTCATACTTGTACTCTACTACACCTCAGAGGGGAATGTTGTAATGTTTACTGAACTACATTTATCTGACAGATTTTGCTTAATTACTTCAGGCTTGTTTCTGCAACAGCTCATTGAGAATCAGATACAATAAAAACTATTGAGGAAAGATTTTCCATTGACCCAGTGTTACACGAGATCGCTGCAGTCGGCAGCAGAGAAACTAGCTACAATGGAAGTTAATGGGATAATTGTCCAGCTTGTATTTACGTTCATGAAATTGCTTGTTTTGCCACTGACAGACTCAGATTAATATTGTGTCTGACAACATTATGGAAAGGATTTCTAAGGAGGTTGACCTTTCTGTTAAAGATTAAGATTCTTTTTTTTAAACATAAAATTGCATTCTCTAAACCCACCTCCATGTAAATAAGCAGTAATTTTAGCATCGTAAAATATGGCTTTCTAAAACAGCTCTGAGCAGCTCTGGCTGTCTTGAGCCTGCGTGTGTAGGGTGGGCAACTATCGGCTACATTTGGCCAATGTTTTCTTTCTTTCATTCCAATTTCGGGTTTGTCAGTCACAGTGAAAACCGGGGACATTTCCGGAGACAGATCCAGCCGGGGACAGCTCACCAAAACTGGGGACTGTCCTGGGAAACCGGGGGAAATTACTACTGTAAAGGTGCTGGTGGACAAGTAGCTAATGCTAATATAATTTTAAGTGAGATACGCAAGATTACGACCCCGTTCAACATGTAAATTTATCTTAAGTATGATTGTTTTGACCATGTATAACAATTCTGGGCTAACCCACTAATTCATCAGTAACATTAACTGTAGATAGAAGATTAATCTAATGGTAATTTAGCTAGCTAGCACACCCGTGTCTTCTGCCTCAGTTTCCAATCACGGCAAGGCTTCAGACAGGATGAGAGCTGACAATATCCCCGTCCGGGGACACAGCCACACTCAGCCCCCAGCCACCTAGCAGCCATCCACTATCATTACACCCCCCGGCCCGAG
>NC_048417.1:22926971-22932857 GCF_013103735.1 Etheostoma cragini | reverse complement strand
AGCAGCCATCCACTATCATTACAGCCTCCGGCCCGGGGACACATCCACAGTCAGCCCCCAGCCAGCTAGCAGCCATCCTGGTCAGCACTTAACTCCGGTGCTAAGGATGCTAATGGCTGTTCACTGAACGGTAGAGAAACAGACCCAGGCCCCCGAGTCAGAACAGCGGCCATTTGTAATGTTACACCTCCGATAGCTTTACCAGTGCCCCCCCTTTTGCCTTTAGCTGTCTTTACAGCTAGCTAAACTTATCAGACAAAACAGGGATAAGGCACCAAAGGACTAATAGTAGGCTAATTTAAAGATATGGTAGCATTGGATCTGGACAGAAACTCTGAGAGTTGGAAGAGGTGTGTCGTGATTCTGCCTTCTCCCACTGCGACACAGGTTCATGGAGCTGATTTCAGTTTTATTTTGCAATTCGTTACAGCCCTAGTTATTTATCATTGATCTTTGTTGTCATCATGGTGACTTCAGTCTTGCCTTTTAAACTGATGGTGTCTGCGTACAGTGCAGTCGGCGGTATCGGGGCTCTACAATTCCCTCAGAAGAAGCCGTTTGGTCTCTTTCATTTTTGTATGATGCTGGCTAAAAGGCACAGTACGCAGCTTAGTTATTCAGAGTTGAAATCGATCCTGACATCTCTGTGAACCGCACATCCTTTGTGTCTCTCACTAAATCTTTTTCCTGTCACTTTCAAGGTCAGCAAAGCACACAAGCTATAAAAAATAGTCTGAAAACACAGTCACAACAAGTAATCACTGCTTTGGTCTAAAAAAAATAAAAAATGCTTGGGATATTACAGTTTGGGAAGTTTGCTGATTCGTCTTCACAGAGCGCGACCAAATGTGATTTGTAACTCTTTGGAACCCCTCAAAAAACATGTTTGATTTCTCTGAAAAGAAATGTTTGGATTTGCACGTTTATTGTTGACTTTTTTTGCCTCAGACGAAAGGCCACATGTGCTAAAATTCAGTGCAATAGTGATACAGGTGGTTGGGGTATTTAGGGTAAAATCTGATGGAGACGGATACTTTTGCAGATGTGCTCAAAGAAGTGGTGTCCCCCGTTCTGTGGAGAGCCCGGAGCACACACAGAGACTTTACTTTGCCTGAGTGATGTTAATGTGTTGTAGACTTGCATCTGTATATATTACAATATTTGTGACCTATTGCGTAACCAGTAAGTGGAATTTAACATGTGATGTCCACATGTGCAGTGCTCTTATTAACAGAAAGGCCCTTCTCTCTACCCAGTGACCCCTTCACTCTACTTCCAGTATGTTAATCCTGGTTAATGACAGCATAAATGTACACACAGTGTACTCGAGCAAGTTTTCTCTCGCCACTGTTGCACTAAATGCTTGCTCTAGGGGAATTGTTGGGACTCTCCTTTCCTGAGATAAGTTCTGTTGTGATCTGACACTTGAATTGAAATTTACCACAAACGACAAAAGACTGTCTGTCTTTGTCGTCTTCACACTAACTGAGTCACACACAAATGTGCATCAGCACACACACAGGCACACACAAGCACACACAGGCACACACATGTACAGACAGACAGGCGCAAAACCCTAAAAGGTCCAGCAGTAAAAATAAAGTCAAAGGCTGTGGTTTGTCTCGTAGGTTTAAAATGCCCAGAGGACTTGCTGAGTAGTTGGTAAACATGGCCGCAACACCAACAAGTGGTTTTAGCATGGCGGTGGTGAGAAGTCATACATGGGGTTGATCCTGCATGCAGAATCAAACAAATGGGCATTTAAGCACTAGAACAAGGTAGATCAGATCTGCTGTTCTGTATTTCATGTCATTTCATGTAATTTCTGCTCTTTTTTTTTTTTTTTGAACTCTGCTTATGATTTATTGGCCGATAGAAAACATAACATAAACCATCTTTAACATATCCCTTTTTCTCTGAATCGGGATCGAGCTACATACTAAGCGGGACTTATTAGAGTTAAAAATTTGGTCCACTCCAGTGGAGAAACCTATGTTATGGTGTCACTGATTCTAAATGACCTAAAATTTAGTTTGTAATTTATGTGCTGCACTTTCTTCTTTTATCTCCAGACACATACACCGATAGCAATAAGCTACCTAGCTATCTTGGCGATGCATTGGCCAAACTATGAAAGGGATGGAAGATACGCTCAATAGATAGATGCTAGTGACTGAAATGGTAAATTGTGTGCTACCAAGGTTAACCATTATGTAGTTTTGAATGTTGACTCTGTAGAGTTTTAGCAGTGTGTATAGAAGCTTGACTTGCTGCTATTAACAAGGCGGCGGGACATATTTTACCAGTCCAGTCGTGTTTAGTATCAGGTTAGGGTGACTTCATGTCAAGCTCAAGTCATTGAGTTTTAATAGGGTTCTTACGAACAACCATCCTCATGTACAGAAAACAAATAAATTTCCAAAGACTAGATTAGATTCAACTTAAATCTTCACAAGCAATCTGCCATGTTGAGAGAAAGCATCCACCTTTTTAGAACCCAAGTAGTGAACTTGCATATTAACATGTAAAAAGTAGTTAATTAAGCTTTCAGTCAAATAATGAATATCTCATTTTGGAACTAATCTCCTCATATGTTGGCATGGTGGCAGGTTATCTTGTGGTTTAGAGTGACGGTGACAGGTTGGCGGGGCTGGCGCAATCTCCGACTGGCTCAGAGTTTGATTTAGCAGAAGGGCAATTTTGGTGAAGTCTCGGCAGACAGGATGGCATAGTTGGCAGAGGGGATGGTGGCAGAGCTCCGAGGCTCAGAATACACCAGACTGAGTTTAGACAGGTTGGCGTGGCTGGCACAGTGTTGTGGATTGGAAGTCAGAAGGAGGTAAAGGTGGCCCTGACCAAGGTGACTCGTCACCTTCATGGTCACCAGTAACAGGAAGAAAGGTGTTTGTTGCCTGTGCATACCTTCCACTTCACTGTGTGCCTTTGTGTACAAGTGCGTTTTAAACACTGAAGATGCATGCTCTGTGTATCTTTTCTTGCATCATGGAAGGGTTCTCCTCACTCATTGTATACACCGGGTGTGGATCCACTGAAGCAGGCACTCCTGCTTCCTGCTAGCCTCAGAGCCAATTTGTCCTCTCGCCAAACGTCGGTAACTTGGCTCTCTGTCTCTTCCTTTTCCATGTGGTGATCACGTATGTCTATCCACACAGAAGTCTGTCAACACATTTAGGCTTTTACTAATGGAATAAGACACATGTAAAAAGAGCAAATCCCTTTCCTGCCTGGACCTGGAGGCATGCATCTACTTTTTCTCGGTATATATGTATTTTACTGGCCATATGTACATATATTCCAACATGTCACAGGGGAGATAAAGAAAGCTTAACTGTTGCTGAGGGGCTTGCATATGGCACAGGTCACATAGGTCAATGCATTAAAACTGGTCATCAGTGTCGACATGACTCCCAGAGTAACAGTGGCCTCCATTTTTCTGTACTATACACACCTCCGCACAGCGTTAACACGCTTCAGGGCATTGCTTGTACTTACATAATAACACATTGCTACTTACATTAATTATGCACCACAATCTGTTCCAAATAGTTAAAAAAAAACACAAAACCTTATCCCTTGTTGCTGCAATACATCTCTTACAATGGTTTGATTTGAAGCTATTTCAAGTACCCTTTTTTCCATGTATCTAGTCTGCAAGCAGAGGCAAAGGTTGGACCACAGAATGAGCTGTGAGAGGTAGTAAACCTCGCTATCTCATCTCTCTTGAACTTTATCTGTTGTTGCCGCTGTAACAGCAGATAATAGTTGTACTATAGAGAGGACAACTATTCAATCAAACTCTGAGATAATAGTGAGGTGGTTTGGACAGGCTGGATAAGTGCCTTGTTTAGACCGGACAAGAGTGCTTTCCAGGCAAATGTGTGGCTACATTCACAGTGTCTGCTCCAGAGTGGACCATGCATACAAGCACCCTATCCATTATGGCTGGCCTTGGAGTAAATCATGAGCGAGGCGGGGAAAAGCAGACCAGTGATGACAGACTGTCATCCAAATAGTTGTTCAGATAGATCCAATTGATTAATCAATTGGAACCAACATGGAACCAACATGGATTTTGAACTACTGTATGGATTGCCATTAAAGTGATGACTCCATGAAATCAATATTTAGATTTTTTCCACACAATATTCTTTGAAGAGTAGGGGGTCTACTCAAACTATAAAATAACTGGAAATGTGTGGCAGCTGGACAGCTCACCTGGTTGAGCGTGCACACCATGCACTAAGGCTGAGTCCATGATGCAGGTTCAATTCCAACCTGTGGCCCTTTGCTGTCCTCCCCCCCCCCCCCCCCCCCCCCCCCCCCCCCCCCCCCCCCCCCTTTCTCTCTTCACATCTTCAGCTGTCCTGTATAATAAAGGCCTAAAATGCCCCAAATTTGTCTGAAGAAGAGCTGATTCCCGTTCCATCAATTTGTTGATTATTTTCAGATTGATCATTACGTCTGTAAGATGTTGTAAAAAAAAAAAGAATGAAAAATACCCTTCTCAGTTTCTCAGGCTTCCAGTTGATTACTTTAGATTGCTTGCTTTGGTCGATGAACCGTCCAAAACCCAAAGATATTAAATTAACAATGAACAAAAAAAACCTCAGCAATTCCTCACATCTGAAACTATTAAATGTGTGGAAGTTATGGTTGATTCAAAACATGAATTGATTATGAGAGTTGCTAACAATTAGGCCGGTACTTGGTATAAATGCTACTCATTCCCAAGATTCAAATAAGCATGTGAAAGGTGGGGACAGCATACCAGGATGTTAACCCAGGCTATCCGCCCTAATGAAGAGCTAATATGGCTGAAATGAATGAAGAAAAACTGACAGAACTTGTTGCCTGCTGTTTTATGTTAGCCTGATCTCATTAACAATTTTAATCTCTCAACTAGGCTACTCCAGGAGGGCCATTCAGCATTTATTTTCCACCTTGTAAGCAGGAAAACAAGATTTAAAAGAACATTGTTCCTTCTCTGTACACAGGTCCCGCTCTCTCTCTCTCTCTCTCTCTACATATTTGTTTGTTGTGGTTGCCATGGAGATTTTCTCTCATCACTGTGTGTCAGAGCAGAGAGCCCTTGACCTGTCTTCCTCAGGGTGGACAACCTATAAACCTGCCTGGTTTCCATGAGATATATTTATATATATAAATATACACGTATCCCACTCAGACATTAGTATGCACATCTACAATTTCTTTCTGTCAACGTTTTCTTTGTCTGTGTTTACCGTGACGCAAGTCCTTGCGAATGTTTTAAGGGATCCACATAGCAAAAATAAAAAATAGGGTTGGCGGCCATTATTAAGTACAACAGAGGCAAGATGGAGAACACTCTTTTACACTTTCAACTCTCCCTTTGTGTGTGTGTGATTGCTTGGCCTGTCTCTCGCCCATGAAGCTCTGGTGTCGTCTTTCTGCCATCTGCCACTGCCACCCTACTGACACACACAGATATTTGCACACATATTAAGCTTTCATGTCATACTCTTGTCTTCAACGACCTCTTCTCTTTTTCCTTTCTTTTTGGAGAAAGTCTCAGTTAGATCTATCCCTCACCGTCTGCAAATAAGGATGTGATTTGTGTGTTAGCGGCATCTACTTTTGTTAAAGACACAAAGGACAGTAGGCTTTGCCGAGATTGCGAAATTCAAGAATATGGGCTTGGTGTGTGTTTTGTGTGTAAGATATGAATATTTAATTCAGCCCCTCCCTCCATCATGTATTAATCATGGAGCAGTCTGCATAGGCTAAAATTAGTGCCTAGCAACCCAGAAAAACAAAATTCATAGTTGCGGGTATGTCATGAGCTGTTTCTCGCTGGTGTGTGACGCAGCACATGGTCTCCTCACATTT
>NC_048417.1:22893292-22926961 GCF_013103735.1 Etheostoma cragini | reverse complement strand
CCCCCCCCCCCCCCCATGTCTGTCTCCACTGGTTTGGGGATGATGGCGATGACAGATACTCACAGTCATTTCAATTTTAAAAAGTGTGGCTGTCTTTGTGTAAGTTGTTTATCAGTTTTAGACTTGGGCAATATTTGCGTGTCTTTAGCACACATTCTCAACTGAACTCTGAATACAGCCTGCTGTGTCTGCGCGGACACCCACTGAGGATATACAGTTTGAAATATGTGACTGTAAGAAAGTCTGCTTTGTCAAAGTGGCGATAATTACTGACTCCACCAGCCATACCAGCTGCCAATCCCAAGGATAAACTGATGTAGGCTGAGTCATTACATCATTTCAGCCTAGCCGTTTGCAGAGGTGAATTCATAAGTTTCAGAACATAACGGAGCTAACATGCTTGTAGGGAGGGAGATATTTTAGTTTTAAAATCCAGTTTGAAACAAAAACAAAGTAGTAGTGTGGATGTATCCTGAAGGTGAAAAGTGCCTGATGGCTGCAGAGCTGCAGAGTGTACTGATGTATCTCAGAGGAAACTTACTCACAATAAGATGAATATATCTACATTTGTGTTAACTCGTCCAACTGCTTTTTGCTCCTAAAACTTCCTCCACTCTCCATTTAATGTGGATAGAAATACTAAATACATCGAAGCTGGAATTCAGCTTTCAGTTCACTTTTCTATTCAAAACCTACATGCCAACACACACACACACACTATGTTTAATTTACCCTGGGTGTCTTTCTTTTCTCTCAACATATGATTTTTAAATTTGTACAAGGCTACTTACAAACCAGTGCAGATTTGTAATAACTGAGAGTTCTTGAAAACATCGCTATTGGCAGCAATTTGTAGAGAGTAGGGGGAATGGGTGAGAAGAGGAGAGTAGTTGGAGTGGGTTTCCTTCCAGGGCATTTGTTGATAGGTCCTTCAGGAGTTTAATCCCCGGTATGTTTCTGTTATGGTTATATGATATCTTGCTTGTGAACACTTTCTTTTATCTTTCACCAAATTATGGGGATTTTGTAATATTGCTAATAGTCTCACTAATGTGGTCAAGCAAAGATGACTGAAATAAATCTTAATCCAATATTGCGTAGTCAAGACATAATTAAGAATTATTTTGGGATGTGCTGCAGTAAGCCCCTTTCCAACGTTTAAATGATTATAAACACAGCCCCTCTGGTTGTTGGAATTGTTGGCTCGTAATGTGTGAGCACTTTGTCTGCTCCACAGCGCGCTCTCTCTCTCTCTCTCTCTCTCTCTCTCTCTCTCTCTCTCTCTCTCTCTCTCTCTCTCTCTCTCTCCCTGACTTTGTTGAAAAGGTATCATATTACTCAACACATCTGGTTTGTTCTTGTCACTTTCTGTTGCTTGTTTTCTCTCATTTCCCACTCATCCTCATCCTCTGCAGTTCTCCAAATCCCTGCCCAGTCGTCTATCCCTCCCCTTGTTAGGATCTATTCAGTTTTTTGTTCAGATCTGTTTCAATGATCTGTAGACAGACGTTAAGGGTTTGAATCTATTCAACTGCTGAATTTCATAACACAATACTGACAACCCCATTTAAGACCTCCTTTTCTACTCTCTAACAGGTGGCTTGACCAGCAACGAACAGCCTGTGGAACTTCTTAAACCAGCTGCACTCAACCATTTCGGTAGGACGTGTGTGTGTGTGTGTGTGTGTGTGTGTGTGTGTGTGTGTGTGTGTGTGTGTGTGTGTGTGTGTGTGTGTGTGTGTGTGTGTGTGTGTGTGTGTGTGTGTGTGTGTGTGTGTGTGTGTGTGAGAGAGAGAAAAAGACCTTCCTAAGATTTTATGTGTTAGCAGATGGGATCTGTTTTCTGTCTTCCTGTCGTCTGTTTTTTTGTTTTTTTTACTCCACTCTATTGCTTCCCTACTCGAGCCTTCAGAAATACACTCACTTAGAGCTGAGTGATTGATGCAGTCATGTCTTTGGGTTTACTGTTGTGATGCACCACGGGTGATTACGGAACATCAAAGCTTAATTCGGTGATACTGTGGTCGCCTGAACTTGCTAATGTATGGCTCAGGAACACACTCTGTCAGTGTCTGTTTATGAGGAAACTGATCATTTACTCTTGAGTATGTAATCATTTCCACCGGCTGACGTCGCACATTGTTTTTAGTACACGCAATGTATTATTCAGTGGCCAACTCCTTTTAGAATTTGAACCGCACATGCCAGCACACACATGCGTGTATGAGAAAGCGCACGTGAAATTAGATATTTTGTTGGAACATTGCGCTCTTGTTGACAGGAACGTGAGATGATCGCGTCACATCAGCGTGTCATCAACCCACAAGCGGTATGTTTGTCCCATGAGGTGCGAGGTCATGCTGATGCAGCAGTGATGTCATTGACATGGTTGCCAAGACCTGGAGCCTTAGCCTGGTAATAGCATGTTTCGTCGCTTGCAGCAGTGACACATGTAACTACACAAACACACAGACAGCCGTGTACACACATAGAAACATGCAGGATGTGGGGGCTCTATCTGATTTCTTTTATTGGTACTTTTTATGTCTGTGCAGTGGAATCTTTTTGTTACATTACATTTCATTTAGCTGAAGCTTTTATCCAAAAAGACTTCCAATTGCTATATTGCCACTTCACTGGAGCAGCTTTAGGTAAAGTGTTTTGCTCAGGGAGCTCAGTGACACAGTGGTGGAAGTGGGAGTCGAACCCCGATCTCCCACACCAAAGGCATGTGTCCCACTGCCCCATCCCCACCATGTTGAAATGCCTGCCAAAATAAGAACAACAGCATTTTATTGGAATAAGAACAGTACAATGCTTTATTAACACATTCATGAAATGTGTTAGAATTAACTAATTGGGTGCCAAGAGCAACAGTACCACTTCCTGTTTGTGTGTGTGTGTGTGTGTGTGTGTGTGTGTGTGTGTGTGTGTTCTATGCTGTGAAGTCCATTTCAACACAGGACCAAATGAGACGGCAACAGCGGCAATCGGCACAGTTGACCGTGAATCAGTCTATGTGTGCATTTTTGTTACAGATACGTTTGTGATCAAAACTACTTTGAGCCAATCAAAATGATGTGGAGAGAGATGGACAAGGATGTTGTTGGAGACAGCTTTGTGTGCATATTAAGCAGGATGAGTAAATTGTGCACAGGAGTAGGTTCTGTAAGAGGAACATAAGTTGGCACCTTTCCGAATCACTTCCACACTTAGATGTGAAAGTGGGTTTGAGCTTCTGGTTGTATCTGGGAATGCACATGGGACATTAGGAGATGGAGAGGACGTTAAATACTACAAAATCATGCATTTATGCGCGCATGTTTGTGTGTGTGTGTTTGTGTTTGCGTGCCGTGTCTGTCCGTCAATCCCAGCATAAAGCCTAAACTAGGCTTTTCTCTCCCCAAGCCAAAACAGCTTTCTCCCACTCTGCACAAATTAGCAGCAGCCCACGCTCCACTCACACGTAACTGTCAGAGAACAGACACTGCAGGGAGTGAGGAGGAGGAGGGAGGGGAAGGTGAGAGAAGTGATGAGGAAGGAGGGGATAGGATGTGGGGAGAGATAGGAAGACAAATTAGGAGAAGAGGATGAGTAGAGGAAAGCAGAAGTGACAGATAATGTAGACCAGTACTGGTTCTGTAGCTCACAGAAAGGCTTCGTTATGGCTCCTTTTCATCTGGGGGCTGGTGTGCAGTGTTGGTAATCTTCAAGCAACGTGACAGTTGTCTTTTTTTGTTTAAGTGCTTTGTTTCTGTCACACAACGCTGATATTAGGCTTAGCTGAATGTGAGGTGGCGACAAGTTGAGTAAGAAGGATGAAGAGCTGTTCACACAGTAAGGGCAGACCTATGGGCCAGCTTCTGTTTGAGGACTGATCAGCGTGTCTTTATTTGGATTTGTGAATTATCTATGAGCACTTAAGAACCTGAGAGAGGGGGCGGTGTAGGTAAAATAAATGCAATGAATGAATGGATGGAAGGTGGTGTGGAAACTGTGAAAGAGATAGACAGAGAGAGTCATGGGAGGAGAGCAGCAATTTGAGGAGAAGAGGGCCTGGGTAAGTAGAAAAAGAGGGATGAGGAAAGGCACATTATGCAAATACCAGCACTCATTACCATTTCAAAACTCTGGAAAGGAAGTCATAAAATGTGGAGAGAAACATCATTTTTGACTATGCCAAATTCATTCTCACTCTCCGTATCTCTTTCTTTCTGTTTCTCTCTCTCTCTTACACACACACACACACATACACCCCCCCCACCCCTCTCTTTTGCACTCAACTCCAGTCTCCTCTCTTATTCCTCTGCCTAAGACTTCTATTCCTGTGCTCACTTGGCTTCTGATTGTACATGTTCAGTCTGAATCTTAAGCTATAGACTCAGCAGGCACTTTTACTGGGTAGGATTGCCCTTTGCCTTCAGAACAGCTTGTATTACAGAGTTGCATGGATTCAACACAGTGCTGGAAACATTCCTCAGAGATAGGGGTCCACGTTGACATGATAGCACCCTGAATCATAAATTTATTGGGTGCACGTCCATGCTGCGGATCTCCCTTTCCACCATATTCCAAAGGTGTTCTATGTAGATCTGGTGACTGTGGAGGCCATTGGTGTGGATGGTGATGGCATGGTGGATATGACACATGCCTGCTGTGGATATGTCACATGCCTTTGCTGTGGGAGATCTGGGTTCGATTCCAACTGCAAAACATCAACCATTGTGTCCCTGAGCAAGACACTTAACCCATAGTTGCTCCACAGTCGTGCAACTTGCGATATATATAGCAAATTGTAAGTTGCTCTAGATAAAAAAAAAAAAAAAAAAGCGTCAGCTAAGTGACATGCAATGTGTACACTGAGCTCCTTGTCGTGTTTGTTTAACCCCTTTAATTGGGACACGGTGTGTTATTCTGCTGAAGGTACCCATTAGAAGATGGTTAGATTGTGGACATAATACTGAACCTCTGGACCATGTCAACATACATTCATAAATGAATTATTGGCTAATCAGGTGTGTCACAGCAACATAATGTAACAGTCCCCCTGGACTATAGATCTGTCCATTGCACATACTATATGTTTTTGCATTCTGCACTCGACCCATTCAGCCTCTTTTTTCTTATGCTAAACAGCTATTTTATCTACACATATTTGTTTTTGTATTTATTGTTTTTTTCTCATTAATGTTCAGTATGTTTGTTTGTTTATGTATGCACCAGTCACCAAAGCAATTTCCACAAAAGGGAAACTTATTGTGGCCACAAACCCTTTTCAGATTCTGACCATACCCTACTTCTTTGCTGTTCCTAGCACTGGAAGTTCCCCGTTTATAGCTGTCAAAGCAACAAAGCTTCAAAGGAATCAGTGTGTGTAGTCAGGTACTGATATATTCTAGTCAGAATATGAGTCTGATGCTGCTCCATTGGGCTGCGATTACAGGGTGTGTTTCATCCAAACCAGGAAAGAAAATGCCTCTGCACTCAATTAGATAGACCTACAACCAATCAGAGCAACGGATAGACCAACAACCAATCAGAGCAACGGATCAACCTAAAACCAATCAGAGCAATGGATAGACCTACAACCAATCAGAGCAATGTGTAGACCTACAACCAATCAAAGCAACGGATAGACCTACAACCAATCAAAGCAATGTATAGACCTACAACCAATCAAAGCAACAGATAGACCTACAACCAATCAGAGCAATGAATAGACCTACAACCAATCAGAGCAAGGGACTATGTGACGCATGTTGAACTTTTGCCAAATCCTGTAGGAAGGACGACAAAAACATCTTTCTGATGGACACATGCCTTGATGGCGGTTCCCTGTTATCTTTTAAAATGAATGTGCTGTCATTATATTCTATAACAGATGCAATGGACGGAATCTCCACATCTCCGATCTCCAGCTGAGACAACATCTTTGTTGTAAACAAATTCAACCCAAGCGCTCTTTGGTGACGTGGTTGATTATGTTACTGTTGATCATCTGTCCATCATCGCTTAAAGCCCGCCCTGACAATTTGATTGGCCAGAACAACTTCAATGTCCGACCTCAGGTGTCGTGGGAGGGGCTAAGTTTGGCTGACATCCAGGCTAAGGTACTGATATCATGACTCCGAGATATTTAACTGGTGATTCTAAAGAAAGTGATTTACAGTCAAAACCTTTTGAGAAGACAGAAACTCTTGCTTTGAGTCCCCTCTATTTTGAGTTGGTGAAGGAAATGTGAGATTTGTAGATACCAGATTGAGTCCATGACGAGACAGTTGAAAGGGGACGGGATTAGTTTTGAGAAGCCGGAGATGGAGGGAGGTGTGTTCTAGAGGACAGCCCAGTCTCTAGGTCAAAATGACCTCGCAGAGACACTTGTCTGCCAGCCAGACGCACGCTGCCTCCCTCCTCCCTTCGCGGAGCATGGGGTTTTGCAGTTATGTGTGCTTGTGTGTGACTGAATGCTTGACCTAATGCTGACATTGTTAATCTGCATGTTTGCTCTGAATGTAGAAGAAGAAATTTTGGGAGTTTGGCAGACGGACCATTTGATCTCCTAACAACCTCATTTTTATCTGCTTCTCTTTTTGTTCTTCTTTTCTGTACACCATCTCTTAACCCCACTACTATTGCTGCTGCAGTTGATGCTAAAAACCTCATGAGGAAGAGAAATTTCTCAGTACACGATGTTTTCACTGTTGATTTGTTTTAATCATGTAAAATAATCGTGATTTCAATATTGACCATAAATGATTGTGCTTATGATTTTTATATAATCAAGCAGCCCTAGTAGCTATGGTAAGTCAAAACATAAAGTTATTTTTAAATGATATAAAAATTCAATTGAACCAATCTCCTGCACAAATTCTAAGGCTTGCCAAAAAGCAAAATCACTTAATAGTCAGTTATTCCGCTTTATAGGTACAGCAAGTTGTCATACTCCAACAGAGGTGACCAGATCCCCAGTTCATCTGCTCTTTATCAGATGTCGTCTTAATTCAGAATTCTAATCTACCTTGTGCTAAATTGTAGTCCCAATGGCAGACACAATCAGTACCT
Source organism: Etheostoma cragini (assembly GCF_013103735.1). Taxonomy (NCBI): domain Eukaryota; kingdom Metazoa; phylum Chordata; class Actinopteri; order Perciformes; family Percidae; genus Etheostoma; species Etheostoma cragini. The sequence continues at coordinate 22,919,899 of NC_048417.1, read as the reverse complement.
GCTTAACTAGTCTCTTTTCCTAATGGAAGTCAACATGTTTTGTATGTACATGCTCACTGGGGAGTCCACACAGCCCTCACACCCTGGTGCCAGGTCCCCAGATGGACCCCCAAAGCCCCCTACCAACCCCACACACTCCCTGACCTGGCATTGACTCCCCTGCCTGGTGCCAGTTTAATGTGGGCTGGAGTCGGTGGGCAGCTGCTTCTTTTCTTCATTTTATCATTTCTGCAACTATCACACACACACACACACACACACACACACACACACACACACACACACACACACACACACACACACACACACACACACTAACACCCACATCTAAGTCGTTGCCCAAGTGATGTTTCTAAACGGTTTTCTTGAACTTGATGAACTGAAATATAATCTTACAAACATAACTCATCGTTTCATTTTAATTCAAATCAAAAGTTTTATTCACCTCCATTTGAAATACAAAAATGGAAGCTGAATATCACGACCTGTACAATGCACTGAACCAATGGGTTTAAGGCAGCAGGATGAAGCAAACCTACAGTAAAGCTGTCAGAGAACACAGGTGAAATCAGCTTTGATGCTGACAGAACAAATTGGAGCTCTAAAGGGAATACAAAACAGTCTAGCAGTGTCTAATTATATCTACAGGCATGGCCTGAGGTTGTGGCCTTCATGTCAACCCCTTTAAACAGAGACACTCTTCACATACGGGTCTAAGAAAGTATGGGAGAGGGCTCTGCGCCAGACTTGTTTTTGTCTTCCAGTGGAACAGGCAATGCCTTAACCTACTTTGTCTGCATCAGTGCCATTATCCTGACAGCTACTGTATAGTGTGTGTGTGTGTGTGTGTGTGTGTGTGTGTGTGTGTGTGTGTGTGAGATTCAGGGAAATGGAGATGCAGAGAGTGAGAATGAATTTGGTGTAGTCAAAAAGTAAAATGAACACAAAAATGTGTGTGTGTGTGTGCGCGCATAAGAGAGAGTTAGTGTCTATGTGGATGTGTTAGAGGAAAAAAGATTTTACAAAACCATGTCATGAATTTTGAATACGGCCTGGTGTGTTGTGCTTGGTTGGCTGGCTGGGTCGGCTCGATAAGACCTACACATCTGGAGAGTGAGCTTATGTTTAAATAAACACAAACTCTTTTGAAATTCAATTAGTTTTTCCTCTTAAACACAACAGATAAACAGAGACCGATAAGGAATTTATACACTACAATGTTTTTTATTAGTCTGACTTTGTCTTTGTTAAACGTTAGCACATTGTCAGCTGCAGAAACTGATGAAAAACCCCAAAAATGGTAAGAATGAAAGAAGAATACACCATGATACAACACCAGTACACAACACAAAACAGGTCCAGTTTTGGAATGGATCTCCCTCTGTGCCTGGTCACCCCTAGGAAGGGGCACAGAAACATGTATCTGCTTGTCCACAGGGAATAGGTGGGTCTCCAGCTTGTTGATGTACTGACTACTTGTGCAACCAAATCACAAGATAACACAGTTAATTAAAGTGAATGTTTTTGGAGAGTTGGGCGGTAGCCAAATTTTGATACGTCAAACCTCCTCCCTATTTTACAGCGGTATGCGGTATTACCGAGACTAATTAAAAAGGATGGTGTATGGCTCAGACGGCGTCCCCAAACTGTTGGCTTGGGCCTACACCGTTCAGAAAGTGAATACCAAACACTAACACTGAAACACCTCTCCCTTCTCATTGGGTCAAAGCCTAAATACTGCCAAACTGCAGAAGTCCTGTTCTTCTTCCAGACCTGGCCACTCGTGCAAATACTTGCCATTGTTCCCCCTTCTTCTCTTTCTCTCTCTCTCTCTCTCTCTCTCTCTCTCTCTCTCTCTAATCCTTGTCTCTATATAAATGCATTGCATTTTTTTAATGACAGTATTGAAACTGATGCTGTTGGTATTTTTAAGACCCTGCGTTATACCACATTACCGCCCAACCATATGTGTTTGTGCTATCCACTCCCATATACAATTTGATGATGCAACACAGTTCATATGATTACTTTTCTTTATTGGGGACCACACCGGGTCTCAGTTCCCTCAAAGGTCTCCACTGTCCAGGTGCTTGCCCATGGTCAGGGGGCAAAGTTGAAATGGCAAAGCTCTGCTCGGAATAACTTCACCTCAGCAAGTGAATCAACCTATTGCAGTCGAAATTTTGGTCTGATTAGTCCAATATCCATGTTCATTTAATATGGGAGGATGGAATATAAAAATGAAACAGTTACTTTAACCAACACACTTATATACTGTATGTGAAGCTTCATATACAAGTTTTCCGAAGTTTTCCAATTTGTAAATTTCCATTGTGTCTCTTCATGTGCAGATGGACAGATAGATATTATGCTCATTTGACTCGGGACATGTTTTGTCCTTTCACTTCCTCTTAAACTCGCCTGTTAATGCAGAGGTCTGTTTTGTAAAGGCTTTTAAAAGCCCTTGCAGGACCATATGAAGCCAGAGGAGGCCTCTGGAAGCTATCTATTATGGATGACCACTCCAGGGTTTAGACCTTGGCTTTGCCCTCACAAGGAGTTTGTTAGCTTCTAGGCCAACAATACCACCATGACCAGAGGTTGGCCCTTCCCCTGTCCGGGAAGAGGAGTTCATTACAGCCAAGCCTGGAGCCTAATGGCTACAGCATGGCCGGCAGTGTATTTTACCACAAACTCATTAAAGAGAAGAAATAGACCATGTCTGCAACAGTTTGTCTTAGCCCGACTGATAAAGGATTTTTAAAGCCAATACTGATATACAAATATTTGGTTGTTTCAAAACTCGATATGCCGATATATCGGCCAATATATATTTAAAAAAATGAAATCCAGAAACGCATTACAAAACATCAACAGATTCCCCTAACATTAGTTTTTTGATGTTATTTATGAGTTCTCACTAAAATATTAAGAGAATAAGTTGTTATATTGGAGTCAAGTTCTGATAAATTAAATCTATAAAAATACAAACTCCAAGTCCTTTGAACAAAAACACATTTACAAAAAAAAAACTGTTTTGCCAACAGAGAAGCTGTAGAGCACCCTCTGGTGGACAGACAATGCAACAGCAACGCTTATAACATGGTCGCCTGTCCGTTTTAATTTTTTTATATTCATTTTTTAGAATCATGTATTTGTCATTATAAATTATTCTGAATAATGGCAGATTTTTTGTATCTGCCATTTTAAATCCCGATACCGATATGTCTGGAAATGCCTAATATCGGCCGATAATATTGGCCCGCCGATATTTCAGTCAGGCTCAGTTTTCTCAGTGGGGTAGAAAAATGATTAGCATAACTGTAAAATTAAGTTAGATAATAGTCTCTTTAATTACTAAAAAAAACACAGGTAGATTTGTCATCAATCGCTGACCATTGTTGAATGAAAGAAATTAGACGAAAGCCAATTAAATAGTATTTTCTTACAGCATGATCATGATTTATTCCTGAACTCGGCTTTCTTTTTGATGCGGCCCAGGCAGGTTGCTCTAATCTGTGCTGGCCATGAAGAGTTTGGGGGTCTAGTTTTAGTCCTGTGACCTGTATTCCTGTGACCCATGTGATTTAAAGTGCACGTAGAGCTGCTTATATGTTCAGTTTAGGCCAAGAGCTAATGGCTCTCTGTCTGCTGCAAAATCGGCGCAGACTGGGAGGAAAATACCATTGAGATGGAAGGAGAGGGCGTAAAATATAAATGAACGGAGCTCCCCACTGCAGCCTCATGTCCTTTTCTTACCTTGTCTGGCTCGAAGCTGGAGCCTTGATGTTTTGAGGCTTTCCTCAGAAGAGATACGAGCTGATTCTAGTATTTATTTGTGTAGAGCGTGTTGCCTCAACCAGACCAGATTGGCAGCATGATGTAAATTTGATCTGAGCATTGATCTTTATTGCGTTTGTGTGCGTGCGTGCGTGCGTGCGTGCGTGTGTGTGTGTGTGTGTGTGTGTGTGTATGCAGCAGAATTCAACACCAAATTATTTTTAGCCAGGTATTAAACAGATGCATAAACAAGAGATGGAAAGATGACATATTCTCTGGACTGAATCAGTGGATGAATTGTTAAACTTGTTGCATTTTTTCCTTGTTGTTGTTTCTTTTCACACACACAGAAATTGCATCGCTAAAAGCCATGTAAGAATGTTAACTCTGCTCATTGGTTAGATGTGTCCTTCCATTAGGTTCTATCTGCCCATATAACATGAATGCAATGGACTTTGTTACCAGTTCAGCTCAGACTTTGATTTATTCTCTAGCTGGCTGCTAGAGACTGTTGATTTCACTCATCCACATTCCTGTATGCAAAGCAAATAAGCAAATCACACCTGGCTGGGGGAGCCTTTTAGTCGGGTCGAATTGAAGTCTAATCAGTACACAAGAAATAAGACCCCATCCTCTTAAGGGTCTCTGTGCCATTTTTGTCTATACCCCGGTACCCCCATTGCTGGGTAAGATCTGCTCAAACAAATCCTGCTAAAACACTTTGGAGACTAAAAGACGGATTGGATTTTTTTTTAATACCCAACAAGTCAAGGTACCTCATCACAATTTTGTTAAATTCAAAACAAAAGTCTGACAGGTCTCTTTTGTTTTAAGATAACACTGGCTTAAAACAATCAGAGATGTTGAAGTGGTAGCTCCTGGCAATGCAACATCTCTGCTGGTTGCACAATGGCATCACTGTGAATATCATTATATCTGACAACTCTACTAATAAAAGAGTCTACAGCCCAGTGGGACAGCGGCTTGCTTCTACAGATGCTTTAGTCTGGCTGCTTTAATACAATAGAGTTTATTGAGAGAGAGAGAGAGAGAGAGAGAGAGAGAGAGTGAGAGACCACACAAACGCAACATTGATTGCTCCAAACACTTCCTCATTTAAATGTGACCTGTCGAATGATATTACATATTCTTCTGTTTTGGGTGCTTTGGTATAAATATGTTAATTAGGCCATCTTGTACAGAAGCAATAACATTTAACTCATTTAAAATGAGTTTCTTTTTCAAGTGACAATTAAAGAATTGTTCCTGCTCAACAATTTAATGAGTCTGTGCATCATGTACTAACTTTTTTCTTTGTTTATTGTTGACATATTTAAAGAAATATTTAAGAGCATTTCTTAGCTTTGCAAGAACAGGCCAGTGACAGCTGAAAACACTGACGGGTAACGCGCAGGACTCTCTCCTTGTGCTGATCTCTTAAGCCTTTTACATTTTTTTGAATAACCTCAAGTCTGTTGCCATGCATGGGCTAAGTACAAGAAGTAGCAGAATATGCGAAGGAGAGAGTGCAAAATGTTGGCACAAAGTGTTCTCAACACTTCAGCTGTGTTTTATAGCAGTAATAAATAAAAGTCATAAGAGGACTGAAAAAGTGGGCTCTTATATCGTGCTGTTTTGATTGTTATTAGCAATTCACTACATTCCCTAAATCAGTGTTTTTATTTGACAATAAAGGTGTTGGAGAAGGCTTACTTCAGGAAGCGTAGTGATTGCTTTTATAAATATTTCAGATTAAATTTTTGTATTTTAAGAATCTGAAGAGATACTAATGAATGGGATGGGAGGCAGAGAAAGAGAGAACTATAAAGGGGGGTTGCAGATAGAGTGGGAGTGTGTATTATAAATAACCTAAATCAATAATAAACGACACTTATTTGGAGTTGGGTCTGTGCTTCTCAGGGGAGATGGATGAAAAAAGCCCCCCCCCCCCTTCCACCAACCCCCTGTCACTGTGGAGAGGAGGGGGAAGACAAAAGCATAAAAAGACACAAATAATAAGAGTTGCTATTTTTTTTTTCCTCTCCTGAGCATGAACCAGCTTGTGTGTGTGTGTGTGTGTGTGTGTGTGTGTGTGTGTGTAGTGTGTGTTCAGTGTATGGGTGTGTACATTACGAGGCGGACGCCGTCCATTACTTATTCATAAGTCCTGTCTGCCTGGCTGCCACACTGTGTATTTCAGCATGCCTTGCTATCATTATGCCACATGCATTATTTAACGCACATGCGCACGCTAACTCTGATGCAGATAGCTACACAAGCAATTTATCCCGAATATGCTCACTTATCGCCTTGTCTGGTTCTCTACTAGGCTGTTGCAAATGACTGCACGAGCCCTCCTCCACATAGACATTCATTGCCTTAGTATCTTTATGAATCACGCCGCTCTGCACACAAGTTTCCATTATGCAAGCATATATTCATACATGTTATTTTCAGATAATGTGCACACACGCCCAGCTCATTCGGGACCTTATATGCTCCAAGTCCCGGCATGTGGTTGTGTATTTACTGTGTTTTTTTTTTGTCTGTACACGCAGACTTGTTGTGTGCAGACGTGCGGATGTTGTGTTGTGACAAGATGAAGCCATCACAAATATGGCAATGTGGTTAGGATTTGGGCTTTGACTTGTTGGCTGTAGAAAAGCAGCCTTGATTGGCTGTGTAAGAATGTGCCACATCTCTCTGACTTGGCTATCATCAAACAAAACAAAATATACACTAAGTTTGGATCGTGGTAATACAGTATCACTATCAGTGTCAATACAGTAACATTTTGGAAGAAGTCATGTGTATAAATATTTGGATGGTAGTCTCCAGACAAAAATCAACAGCATCAAAAAGCATTGGCTTACAAAAACCTTGGTAAAGCTTTAGTGCGTAACCTTTTGATATTTCTGAACACCCGTTAAATTAAGCCATTGCTATATGAGTTGCAACAAAGCTAATTAAGACCATCAGTTCAACACAACTCTCTGTATTTCTCAGTATGGCTGTCTTCAGAAGATTGGGGCATCCGGTGACTTTCCCACGCAGAAACTCAAGTGAAGATGAGGACCTGAAGAGTTCATCAGGGTTTTTTAATCCACTGGGTCCTTCTTGGTTACAAATAACTCTGTGAAGGGGCGTGGGGTCGGTGCGTGGTCACTGAAGGCTTGTATCATGTGGATGCGCCGACAGCTTTGTTGTCATTACTTAGAATTGCTCATGGGGGCGGGAGAAACTACGCACTATAGCTTTAACCACAAAACATAATGGAAAACCAAGTTTTAACCATTAATGACAGAGTGCAATTTATTTTGTGTATTTCAGATGCTTGACATTCTTGTCAGCGGTTTCTTTGCCTTGAAACTATTTCATACGTTGTAAGTGTACAGACCATTGCACTGGATCACATGCATGCATTGCATCACCCACTTATAAACAAATTAAGTTTGATTGCTTGCATAATATTAACTTAATCGCAGCAGGCTCCCATGCTAATGCACTGGCAGTCTTCAACAAGTTTTGTGGATTTGTTTTCTTCTCCTTTTTGTATGGCCGGAAAAAGACATTTTCAACAGCTGCCCTTTAGTGTCCCAATGTTGATTTTTGTTTGCCAGGCTGCCGGCTCACCACCACTGATCTTTGACCATGTTACCCTCCATCTAACCTGATGTCCATTTGTTGATTTTTCCTGATAAGTTCATGTGGTGCTGGTCAGTCTGGCCACTGGTGTTACTCCAAGTTCTAAAAATGAAATGGTGTTTTTGTGTGCGTGTGCGGTAGCAGTTGCTGTTATCAGTGTCATGGCTGAATGAAGGCTTAGCAAAGCCTTTGACGTCAAGACCGTACAACAAGCTGATAACGCAGAAATGATCTCAGCCAGGTGTGTGGGTGTGTTGTCTGATCAAACAAAACTTTGCTTCCTCGATTCTACGCTGAACTTCAAAAATAGCTTCTGCAAACACACACAGACGCAGATCACTCCACACATACTTGCATGCACACAAGTACGCACATGTACACGCACACAGATTAGATGAGATGTGTGTTCACATGAACTTAGATAATGTGATTGTTGTTGGGTTTCTGAAGTAAAGATTTCTTAAACACCATGTAAACAACCAACCCAGTTACCTTAATTTAGGTGTGGCAAGTTTTTACATGTTTTCATGTGACAACTATTAAGATAAGTGAAAGCAGCGGGATCAATAGATAGAAGATCAGGCTGGGCCTCATACCATCCAAAATACACAGAACAGCAGAAGTCTGACTTAAACTGAAATGAAGATGGATAAGTCAGGAAATATTATCTATCTTTATTTTTGTTTGACCCGTATGGTTACCTGGTATGGTCAGGTGATTTCACAAATCTTTTTATTTGTTTGACCTTTAATTAACTTTATTCAAGACTCATTGAGATTCAAATTCTATTTGCCGGTCTTGGTCACGACAGGCTTACGTGCCATTAACACTGTTTCAGGAAAAATGTAATTTGGATTTCAGACGTACAAAAACATTTTTCAACATTCACAACATCTCCAGCCAGATGTGCCCACATCCAAGTAATTTAGAATGGCTTCAAATGCATGGAGTGAAACCAGCTCCTGACGATTCCGATGGTTTTGTAACTAATTTCAAGCCAAAGTGCCTAACAAGCTCACAAAACAAAAGCCTTGTTCATGTATTAATTTTAAAGTGGCAGGCTGTCTTTTCACTCTCCTGAGTCTGTAGATTTTGGATGTGTTCAGTGCCCCTTAGTGGGGGTCTAAATCACATAGGAGAGGAGATGAAAACAACTTACTCAAAGTACTATGGGTTGTCACTCCTGCTCGTGAGAGGACATTTAGACAAAACATTGTACGCAACTGCCTTGCTTTTTGCTGCTCTGCGCTTTTTGAGCCTTTGAGGCTTTGCTGCCTACACATCAAGTTTATTCCACAACTGGCATCCCATCAATGCTTCAGTCTACACACTCCCCAACTATTCATACTGCAGTTATTCCCATCATGCATGTTTCCATTCCCTCCTATTGGCTGCATATCAAACTGCCCATTAATACCACAGCACGACATATGTTAGGTGTCGCCACCAGAGGAGCACTTGTCTTAACTGACTCTGATGCCACTCGATTGGCGAGTCCTTCAGCCGCCCTAACTGCTCCTCATCATTATTCAATCCAAAGCCCATCAGTCCAAACAAAAATGCAGAGATGGTTCATAAAAGCACAGTTTGTCTAGTCAAATGAGAGTGATCACAATCTGACGCCCTCTGCCTTAGGCAGAGAGAGACTCCCATAAAATGCTCAACATGCCTGAGACTGCCCTCTGATGTCACAGAGAGGGCGAGAGAGAGAGAGAGAGAGAGAAAGGGGGGGGACCAGAGGATCAGAGGGAGGGAGAGAGAGTGGCAGCGGCAGGGCAGAGTGAAGAACTCAGTAGAAGAAACACAGAGAAGCAATACAGAGTGAAAGACTGAGTGTGAAATACAGGGAGGAAGAGAGATCTGTTCGCTGTTCTGTTCTGTTCTGTCCTCGCTACAAAAAACCAGGTTGGTCTGCTGTGTTTTTTTGCGTTACAGAGGACTTCACAGCTCTGTTCAGAGTTGCACTTTTGGCTACAAACGCACACCTTTTCTCTCTCTCTCTCTCTCTCTCTCGCACAGATACTGTACATTATACACACACACAAGCACACAAAAACAAGTGCAACACAACAACCGGACAGCACGGATCAACTGATGGGTAAGAGGCGTTGTTGTTATGCATGGATCACTGTTTGTTTTTATGGCGTGTGTGGATGTTTGAAATTATCATATCTGGTTTGTAATTGTGTTGTCTAGTGTGTAAAAGGACAAGTTCATGTGTGTGCTAAATAATGGTTCATATTCAATTGTAAATGTTTACGTATAACATTTAGTTGGTGGAGCCCTATGCCTGCGTGTGATTATATGAACTCATATAGCCTATAGCTATATGTTACTGTGAATGCTGTTAATTGAGAGAGCGTCTGTCCGTGTGTTAATTTGCTGTGTAGGCGTGCAGCTTTTGAGTAGTGGCAGTGTTTATTGAATGGTAGTGATGCACAGAGACTCTTGCTCAGCACCACTCAGTGCAACCTTTAACTGAATGGAGCAGATGGCTGCATCTGATCCTCCCCACAGCCTATTGTGTGTGTGTGTGTGTGTGTGTGTGTGTGTGTGTGTGTGTGTGTGTGTGTGTGTGTGTGTGTGTGTGTGTGTGTGTGTGTGTGAGAATATGCATGGAAGTTAATTTTTAAAAGCAAGGGGTCTTATTGCAAATCTCATTTTTTGCAGAAGAGCCTGGCTTCCCCTGTTGATTGCTCAGCTCTTAAAGCAATACAAAGCACTGAATATATTCTGTAGTATTCTGTCCCTACAAAATAAAGCATGTAAAACTGTTATATCCCTTTTTTTTCTTTTTCTGAATTATATTTCTGTGCTAGATTTAATTTTATAATAGAAGTTATTTTTTTTTTTGGTTGGTGGCCAGCGTGCGTGCAGTGTGACCAAGTGGGTCTACATCTTTCTGTCTTAGATTATGTATGTCCATACTGTATGTCTGTAAAATCACAGAGCTTTGATAGAGCTACTAGATAGTCTAGTTAGAAAAGGCCAGTTAATGTGCTGTTTATCTCTTTGAACTGATGTGATTAGTTGCTTTCGATTGCTTCAACCCAGTTGCTGTTGTCAGAGAAAAAGAAAAGAGGGATAAAGAAAACAAAGAGGGGGTGACATCCAGTACAACAAACTAGCACACTCCAGAGACATGCAGGGACATATATCAACATGCGTACACACACCCATCCTAGACTTGACAGTAAAGTGTTGAGCTGGATGCACATGCAGGCCATGTGTTGAGTTAGTTTCCTATAGCATCATTGGTCATCCCCCGTTATCTCTAGCCCCACCCCACATCTACTGTCCAACCAACCGCTGGCCCCCATCCCACCAGTCGCTATGGCGTTTGCCTCCCTCCTCTGTGAGCACCTGTGTGTGCCTGTGTGTGGGGTTTACTGCTGGGCAGCACTATGTCAGTGACTATTCATTCATTCATTCTTAATCAGCGTTACGCTGCTGTCACTTGTATGCATTTTTTGTGCGTAGCTTTGTTTTTTTTTAAACCCGCTGTCTTGACTTCTCTGGATTTTTAATGAGCGCATACACCCCGCTCCTCCTAAACTGTGACTAAACATGCATGGGGTTTTGTCTGAGTGCAAAGATGCCCGGTGGGGCGAGGAACTCCCTCGGGAATCCTGGTCTATAAATAACTCCCTCTGTGTGATCCATGATCTGAGCCTGATCATGGGAGAGGGGGGTGAGAGGAGGGAGGGAGGGAGGGAGGGAGGGGCAGAGTCAGAATCAGAGACAGAGACAGACAGGCACACAGAGGGATAGATGAATAGATGTGGGACAGAGAAGATGAGGCACATTTCCCCAGCAATGTTCGTGTAGGTTTTTGGTGAGTTCAGCCAGATTTTTATCATGATGCAGTAGGGGAACCTCACAAAGTAAACACAGTTTTCCATCTGGAAATCAACAGAGTTTATCTTTCTTCCGCCCCTCATCTTTAATGGTCCTTCATAGCTTTAATGGTCCTTTCGCTGCTACACAATTACAACACTTTAGAAGCTACTGCATACTTTTAAAAAATCACCTACTATTCAGTCATAGAAAAATTAGATTTTTCTTTTTTAAACTGACATTTTAGCCTTGCAAAGTGTTGATCATCATGTGATGATGATGTAAGAACATTAGAACATTTACCCTTTTTTGATCTATACATCTACACAAATTAAATCAATTTAGTTAAAATGTCAGCGTGTAGTATGGCCATGCCTGCAGCAAGGATGTTTGCATCGTCATGCCCTGTGCTGTCAGGGAGCGTTGGCTGGTGCTAGCGCCTCTCCTTATGTTGGCTCAGCACCATTACATCATGCCACATTCACAGAGTTCCATCCTTGTAAGCTGGGCTAATTACTTCACAGGTGCCTGCGTCCTGCTGTGTGCTGTATGTCGCCCGGTTTGTTTGCTGCCATTCACAAAGATTTGTTAACTGTAAACCTTACAGAACATCCCATTCAGCTGAGCAGAGCTGCTTTATGTGTTTTATGTGTTTCCATGCAGTACTGGGATCCTGCAGAGCCATGTCAGCTTGACATGTGTTTTTTTCTCCTATCCCGTAACATACCGTATGTGTGGTGTAGCCAGACCTTCCTCCACAGCGCTGTGGAGATCGGTCTGGCAATGCGGGACTAGTCAGATGTGACAGAACACTGTAAACCCACAATGAAACTGATTCTAAAACTAGTCCTCACAGTAAAACCTTTGATCCAAAGGCTTCCCACCTTTGTCACATAATGACATGAGTTACCAAAACAAAACTGTTGTAAAAATCGTTTACTCTTGACACTGTAATGACTTTATATATATATATATATATGTGTATATGTATTATAAAATAGAAAACAAGTCTGTGTGGTTCAGGTGTGGGCTGTAGTGTTGACACATAAATACCGTCGAGCATATCAAAAGGTCTAAGCGGCCTCTGTTCCTGTGTGTGTGGCTAACATCACAAACCTGCAGACGGCTGAAGCACTCAGTCAGAACAACGGTATGTGCCAGCCGCCACTGTGGTTAGCCTTTGAGTAGCTGGTCTGAGGAGTGATTACAACACTTTTCTCTTCCTCTCCATCTCTCTCCCTCTCTGCAACCTGCGCTTGTATCTGTCATTATTATTATCATTATTATTATTATTATTATTATTATTTTCAGCAGTCAGCCGTTGATCACTGGTCTGTAAGTGGCCAGCCGTATTAACAGAATAGACATTGTACACTCTACATAGAAATCCAATATTACACAATACAAAAGTACACAAAAAACAGATTTTTGTCTAGACGCACTTCCATTTGAGTCAAGCGCAAGTGTGCTTTATTGTACTTGCCTGTTTAACCCTTGTGTTTTACCTTGGGTCCTATTTGTTTTCAAAGTTTTTTGTGTCCGAAATATGGGTTTCTTACATCCAAACGGCCCATACATAACTTGGATGCATATGTGTGTTGTAAGGAAGCCATACAATGTTCTTTGCAGGTAAGAGTAAAAATTGTTTCTATTGAATTTTGGGTGTTTATTCAATTTTATAGCATTTAAAAAAATGCGTAAAGGGTTTTACAACAGTATTCTTACTTAACGTTAACATACCAGTCTGTGATTATCCACTCAACATCCTCTGACTTTTAGTCAAAATAATTCAGAATTTCAGTTTTTATTTAACAAGAAATTAGGTTTGTTGACCATGAATGATCAAAAGGGTTGAAATAAGTGACACATGTTTAAAACAGAGTCAAAAGCATACTAAAGCATTGGAAAAAGCACAAAATAAATATCCTTTTCAATTTAGACCCTGAAGGAAAACAAGTCAATGGTCGACGGAAGACAACAGGAGGGTTAATAAATTCAGCTCTGGTCCAAACAGTTTGCATGTACTGTAGGTGGGTGTAGTGGTTTGGCTTAGGTGGTTTATTCAGGTTATTAGTTATATCAGGTTACATAGTTTTGAGAACCAGTTTGGCTTGAGGTCAGGGTCCACCACCTAGTCGTTTTGGTGGCTTAATTCTGCAGGTATCTTCATTGACACTTTGCATGAACCTACATCCTGGACCATACACCTACCCATTGCACATATTATATACTTTTTTTTTCAAATTCTGCATCATTGCATTATTCTTTTCTAATTCTGAATTAGTTGGCAGAGGCACTCACTCCGACCTGTTGAGCTTATGAATCATGATTATGCAAATCGTCGCTCAGTAAATAGTTCATATTTTGACATGATTTCATTAGCTGGCTTTTAGTGAAGTTCAGTGAAAAGTCATGGGTTACTTTATGTGCATTCTGTTTCCTTCTTGGACTTTCTTGTTTTGGGGGTGGCAGGGCTGTAGGAGCCCCACATGCATGTGAAAACAAACCGCCCTTTGAGGCCTGTGGCATGCTTACGGAGTAGGGATCTTGGCGAACCGTGCATAAATGGCGTGGGGTTGAGAGAGAGTGCAGAGGCTAACTCCAGGGGCCACCCATAGCCCTATTTAGAAGAAATTGGGATGGCAGGTCTTCCCTTCCGAAGCTTGCCAACGCAACTCTGCATGGGAAAATATATAGCAGAGAGGGCGTTAATTGGGGTGATGCTCCATGCATGTTTGGCACCGTGGTTCTAGAACTGCTTGCAGAGGGGTTCCTCTGAATAGGTTCTGATGGTGCAGAGTGACACTTGGTTTGAAGAGCACTGACCCAACACAAGGTTTTGTTTGTTTGGCCCAGATGTTTGATGCTTTTCACGTTTGTAAACAGTTGTCAGGCATGTGTGTGGACATGCATGCGCGTACGGACAACGGGAAGTTGGTGGTCTGATTGTTCGAGCTGGTTCACAGAGAAAGGCTTGTTTGGATGATTGGCAACACGGATGATTGGCGCCGCCTTTTCAGATTGAGAATGACAATCAATCGGCCTCTCTTTCTATACGTATGTTTATGTGGAAGTGACGCAAACATAAGGGGCGGTTGTGGCTCAGTGGTAGAGCGGTTGCCCGCCAATTGGAAGGTTGGTGGTTCAATCCCTGGCCGTGCAGTCCCATGTCAAAGTGTCCTTGGGCAAGACACTGAACCCCGAGTTGCCCCCGGTGCTGCGCATCGGAGTGTGAGAGTGTGTGAGTGTTTATCTGATGAGCAGGTGGCACCTTGTACGGCAACAGTGTATGAATGTGTGTGAATGGTGAATGTTTCCTGTAGATGTAAAAGCGCTTTGAGTAGTTGTTAAGACTAGAAAAGTGCTATATAAACACAGCACATTTACATTTACATACACGTTTGTAGGTCAGAGGTCCAGGAATCATTTTAACATGCACACAGCTCCCTTCTTAGCAGAGATGGCAAAATGGCTCACCTTCCGTACTCAAGTAGAAGTACAGCTACTTGTGTTAAAAACTACATCAAATAAAAGTTGAAGTACTGATTTAACTTATTTGTAAAAGTCATATGTATGACTATTGTGACTGGGACTTCAGGTTTATAACATTCTGCCTGAGTGGCAAGATATGAATTCGGTTTCTCTTTTCATTTAAAGGAATCTACATGGATGTGTGTGTGCGCTCAGAAAGAAAATAAAGGATCAAATATGAATTACTAAACAGACATCAATTAAGAAATCCCCCATATTTTTAGAGTTACGCAGCACATTGGCCTGGAGTCATTCTTGATGCCTACTATCTCAAACATCTCTTTCAGACAAGGATCACGAATGTCTTGCTGTTTGTCGGCCAAACCTCTTGGATCTCCGTTTTCTTCTTTTTCAATCATGTTGCTGTCCATACTCCTATGTGCTAACGTTACCGCCATCGAGCTGCACTGATTTGTTGCAAATAACTGACGCAGAATCTGTCGAGTTGTCTTGTAGTGGTTCGGCAAGTGCGTATATTCCCATCCAGTTAGATTGAATTAGGTATTTATGACGTGAAAAATGATAACGGTAACTCCACCGAAATTATTTCAAGCTAAAGTAACGAGCCAATTTTGTAAAATCTAAGGAGTAAAAGTAAAAAGTTGGCACAAAAATACATGGCAAAGTAAACATTTCTGAAAAATCTCCTTGAGTACAGTAAAGTAAGTAATTATTTTTACTCTGTTACTTCCCATCTCTGCTCATTAATACATCCCTGATCTAAACCCTTGGGGGGGTGGCAATGGATTAAAGAGCATACTAAATGTTGATAAAAAGAAAGAACAGTGTCTGTTTGAGTAATCAACACTTAAACCAGATTCTTGTGGACTCCTGTAGACTGGCTTAACATTTTAAACAAATGCCTACTAATGTCCAGCTTTCAAACACCTCCTCACAATTGTAGTGACACACACACACACACACACACACACACACACACACACACAAATACACACACACACACACCAGTAAAGCACCAGCATGTCTGGCCCGGCCACACCCTTTCTGCTCTCCCTGCTGTCCCGTTGGGTGGTGTTGAGTTTCCTCCCGCACTCAAAAGCTGCCCGGTACCAAAGATGTCATTGGCTATCTCAGCCAAGTAACTGCAACTCCACTCGCCACCTCATTGGTCACTGGGGATGCCAGGGCATCCATGATAGGTCAGAGCTGCTCTCCACTGGTTTTACGTTATTGATAAACTGGCAGAGGGCTTGGCATGGTGCAAGGTGATTCTCTATGGAGAAAAAATCAATCAGAAAAAAGACTAAATGATACACAGGAGGTTTTGATCTTGAGTTCAGATATCAAGCACCGATCGACTATTCATTTGGTTGTATGTGTTTGAAGATTTTGTCGTGCAGAAGAAGCTTAAAGCCTTGCCAAGTTGTCCATCTTACAATCTTTCTTGTTTAGTTTCCTTGTTTTTTTTTTAACACACAGCAAAAAACTAAAAAGCTCTTAAACTAGAGATCTGGTTGACTGGTTTATCTTTACATAGCCCATACATATAAAGCTCATGCTGCATACAATCTCTAACTGTATCAAGCACCGCCAGTTTAAAATAGGCCCGCACAACATATTCCAGTTACATATCAAGCCTTCCAAGTTTTTTTTTTTTTTTCTTGTTTCCCTTATGTCGTGATGTTGGGTTATTCTACTGTCAATGTGTAAGCGGCTGTGTTGTTTGCTTGTTTAAGCAAAAGAGAATCTGATTGCACTAATGCTCTGGTTTTTGCATGTCAACCATGTTGATCCAAGGATATTGCTTTTGCTGGGTTTGCTCTCAGTTTACATGTTTCAACGGCACCACAGGCCTGTAGGCTGCACTACTTTACCGGATTAATCAAATAAAGCGGAATACAAGTTGCAGATTTAATGCAACATAAGGGATGCAACGCAATCAGTTGCTTATATTTGTGTGTCGTAATTTAAATTTTTCTTTCTGCAATGGGTGCTTCCGTGTGTTGCCCAGTGATATTTTCCCTTTTTGACTGGACATTTGTAGAGCTCATACCTACAAATGTGGGCTGTGGCTCAATGGTTGAGCTATCCTCTGCCAATTGGAAGGTTGGTTGTTGGTGGTTTGCAGTCCCATGTCGAAGTGTCCTTGGGCAAGACACTGAACCCAGAGGTAGAGTGTGAATGTGTGTGAATGTTTATCTGATGAGCAGGTGGCACCTTGTGCGGCAGCCCCGGCCACGGTGTATGAATGGAAAAAGCACTTTGAGTAGTCGTTGAGACTAGAAAAGCGCAATTTAAGAACAGTACATTTACCTGTGACCTTTTTGTTTAAGGATGTTTTGTCTAACCCTGTGTCTTAGTGTAGTGTCTATGTAGATTGTGACTGATACAGAGTGTGTGGCTTTTGGTCATATTGTTGTCTATCTCCTCTCAGCTGTCTGATGCTCTTGGAATCTATCTTCATCATTACAACTTTGCTTTCTCTGTAGGAGATACACACATACACACACACACACACACACACACACACAGAGAGCACCTACTGTAAGCAAAATGTAGCGCTACTGGTCACATACACACACTAAAGGTGGACACTTACATGCTCAAATACACACAGTAAGTCTGTATGCGTGTCAGCAAATCCCTGCTGCAAAACTCATGTTGCAGGGGGATTGTTTTTGCTCTGTGCTGCCATGTTTCATCATTCAATCCTTGTGTGTGTGTGTGTGTGTGTGTGTGTGTGTGTGTGTGTCTGTGTGTCTGTGTGTGTGTGTGTGTGTGCGCGCGCTATTCTGTCATCTGTGTGGAGGGTTCCTTGGTTTCTCTGAGAATGATGTTTTTATGGATGTAGGTAGAGGTTAGAGCTGAGTTTCCATTGTCCAGTAATTACCAAATTACATACAATTATACCGATTGTCTCCGAACCCCACGACCGGTAAAAATAATTCTTGCTGCACAATTTGAATTGTGTTAAAATAGGCTAGAGAGATTTTGATATCTTTCCTTCGATTAAAACAATGAACAATCATGTTTTTATTAATAAAAAAAGGAAAAAACTGCATCTAATTGAATGTATTAGACTACTGCAGCTTGACAAGCAAGCAGGAAAGTCAAAGCCCAGGCCATGGCTAAACAGGGACATTTTGGTAATCCATCCATCCATCTTCATCCGCTTATCCGGTATCGGGTCGCGGGGGCAGCAGCTCCTGCAGGGGAACCCAAACTTCCCTTTCCTGAGCCACATCAACCAGCTCTGACTGGGGGATCCCAGGCCTGGTTGGAGATATGATCCCTCCACCTAGTCCTGGGTCTTCCCCGAGGCCTCCTCCCAGCTGGACTTGCCCGGAACACCTCCCTAGGGAGGCGTCCAGGAGGCATCCTTACCAGATGCCCGAACCACCTCAACTGGCTCCTTTCAACGCGATTTAGATTTTGTTAATGACTTTATAAAACCAAGCAGCAGTCTAACGCAGGCCACAGTGAAGATGACCGAGCGGCTGATGCCGTAACCGTCGTTCCAGCCGAAAAGAAGAAAAAAAACATATTAGCCTGTAATAGTTCAGCATTATTGTAATACTCTCATATACTGATCTTTTAATCGTTCTAGTATATCTGGCTGGCAAGCTTTATTTTTTTTTTAATTGTATGCGCAAGTTTGTACTGTAATTTGTATTGTTTTATTATTTAACAATCTAAGTGTAAATTATTTTGATTCAAGTTGGTATTTTATCACTTTATGAGCCACCTTTCTTGCAAAAGCTGTGATTTTATAATTTTCTCTGCCTAGCAAATGGAAAACAGGCCTTTTTAATTCAGATCAGAACTTTAAATTATTATGTGCATAAATGTAATTGTTTTGGCCTCTCGGCTTTAGCGAGCAGCCTCAATAAAGATGGTATAAATCTACACACCGGCTTTCTCCATACTTTGCTCCCACCACAGCACAGACTGTCACTCAGAGGATCTCAGGCTCTGTTAATCACAGACACAGTTTGTGTATTTAGTGTTTTGCTAATGCTCTTACCCAATGAGTACAACTCTAAAACAGGCTTAACTCCCTTGTTTGCCAACAACCAATATGAAGTGTAATGCCGAGTGCAACAGTGTTCAGACAGCTGATGTAAATGTTCATTCGTCGTATGTGGATCAGAGAGGACATGGGGTTTTGGCTGCTACCAAAGGATATTACACAATTTGGACCTTGAATTAATTATGTAATTGTACTATAAACTGAAATTCAAAGAGGAAAATTACATAAATCTTCTTTAACAACTCCCCTAGAGGACTGGGCTTTTAGCTGTGTTGAGTCTCCAACTCAACGCTGTAGTAAAAATGTAATTTTTTTCTTGCCAAGTTGAACTCCGCAACCCTCAGAGACAAATCTGCTGTTGGGGTGTAATTCGTCACGGCACAGACAAATTGTGGAAAGCAGACAGGCTGCTTCCATCTTACTGGGAATCTTTGAATGTTTTTTTTAATAAATTGTTTATAGAAAAAGATTAGATAAGGTGTATGTGTTCTTTTTATGGTTCATTTTTATCCTGTGATTTGCAACTTGGTTTAGACTGTAGACATTTGCATTGTTAATGTGTATGGATGCTGCATGTTTAAACTCCATCCTTATGTGCTTGTTTCCTCCACTCTTCCATCTTCTCTCTCTCCTCCTCCAGTGGATGTGAGCACGGCGGCACTGCCCATGCAGGTGCCCCCCGCCACCACAGCCATCCTTCCCATGGACCTACGCGTAGTGGACCATCCCCACCACCACCACCACCACCACCACCAGCAGCCCTCCTTCGGACTGGCTTCCCAACCCCACCCTACCCCGCCCGTCTCCACAGCTTGCCCCGCCTCCTCCGAGCCAGGCCGCGGGACAGTCATTAGTAAGTGGGCATGGTCTCTGGTATGCCTGGATATCGGCAGTAATTTTCCGGATTGATTAGATTAAAAATCAAAAGGTCCTGAAATAATTTTTTTCCCGATTCAATTTCATTCTCAATTCAATGTCAATTAGGTTAGGGAACATGTCAGTTAAAATACCAGTTTAGCTTGGATATGAAATATATTGTACAATTGTACAAGGTTCCCTCTAACCTTGTGCATTCTTAATAGAATCAAAGTTTACATGTTTACATTTAGTTACATTAATGCACTTTTTATTGAACATGAACAAACAGTGGTGCAGCTCTACAGACTCTTCAGTCAGTGAGTACTGAGTGACATTTCATTCAGATATCTTGAGGTGACAGAGGGTCTCCTTTGTAAATGGCCATGCCAGTTTTTCCCTCGCCAAAATGCAGCCTAACTTTAGAGGGTTACCAACAACCAACACGAAGGTCGAGTCCGTCTTGTGGTTGAAAGCCGCATCCTGGCTAGTTACTACAAACAGACCCCTGCCCCCAGACGCTCTAATGTCTCGACAATCTGCTACAGACCCCCCGGAGCAGCAGCTGCAGCAGGAGCTGGTATCTCTCAAACACAAGCAGCAGCTCCAGAGACAGCTCCTGATCGCCGAGTTCCAGAGGCAGCACGAACAGCTGTCGCGACAACATGAAGTCCAGCTGCAGGAACATGTCAAGGTGAGTGGACGAGGAGGGAGACCTTCCTCGGATACAGCAACTGTAGGACTGTACTCATCAGAAATGCACCTTGTGGAGGATAGGAGGAGGCATGTGCATGTGTACACTTAAGTGATGTGAGTGTAATCTGATCTGGTGCCAGTATTTTCACTGCTTCGTCATCCTCATAGGAACCTTGGCCCCAATAAACCTTTGTGAATTTTGCATGTGACTCACTTTGCTAAAAGCCTCTCTGGGGTTGCCCCAAGCACAAGTCAGCCAATGAGGACGATCAGTCGGTATGAAAATAACTCTGATGTGTATTCTCCAGGCCTGGGCAGTACATGGATATTATACTGACAAAATAAGACTAGATATTGTCTTAATTTTTTGTTAGCGCTATATCGCAATATGACAAGTGTTTTCTTTTCCTGGTTTTACATTTCACAAAGTGGTGTAATATAAACTTACCAGACTGCTTTAGCTGTATTTTTGTTTGGCTTTACACACTTAGTTATTATAGCAACAATACCAATGATTAATTGGTAATAATAATTGGTAATTGTAAATATTTTGTGAAAGCACCAATAGTTGCAATATCAATGTATTTGGTCAAACATATTGTGATATTTCCTTTTCTCCGTATCGCCCAGCCCTATTCTCCAGACTGCATAGTCTCCTGCTAAGCATTTAGCATATTGGACTCGGCTTGGGGATGTCAAGTAGTAGAACAGCTAGCTTTCAAAACATTGATTCTTTCCAGTAGCCCGTGGCTACACTACACTCAAAACAGGGTCTTCTCTGTGGCGACATGTTTGTGCGCGTATCCTTTGTAGTGTCCTTTACCCATCTTCTTTGTCTCCTTGTACTTTCTTCCTTCTACTGTACAGTCTTGTCTCTCTCTCCACCAGCACCAACAGGACTTACTGGCGCTCAAGCACCAGCAGGAGCTGTTGGAGCACCAGAGGAAGATGGAGCAGCAGCGTCATGAGCAGGAGATAGAGAAGCAGCAGCGGGAACACAAACTCCTACAGCTCAAAAACAAGGAGAGGGGACAGGAGAGTAAGTAGCAGCTGCTAGCGAGTGTGATGGTGCGATTATACGTTACATATACAAGGCATCTAAAAAATGGTCCTATGATTTGATGAAAAGTTGTCTGAAGATCATTCGTAAACCAAAAGCAATTTAACAGAAAACAAAAACAAAAAGTCACCTCCAACAGGAGATTAGTTATAAGTTTTAGTGGACTGGTATTCCTGGGGTTTTAGTATGTTATGAACAAACACCAAATACCGTTGTCATGTTTGACCTGTCATACAGTGAGTTTCCGTCTACTAAATGCTGCCCACGTCTCTTGTAACTATAATGAAGCACTGTGTCATATTATGACAGCAGGTGTTGGAGAGAACTGGCCCCTCCATCCCCTACCTGTCCTTATTGTGCCCACAGTCAGAACAGCCTGACCTTGCACATTTACCACAGGGAATATCGCAAGAACAGGAGCAAGACATTCAAGTTGCACATGCCTTCGTTTTTATAATTTGTTCTCTCTTCCTAGCGTCATTTAGTCTGAGGAACAAAATGACAGCAATAAAGTTAAACCAGGCAATCTGCTGTTCCCTGACTTGGTTGCCTTGGGCATCATTGCACGTTTATGATAACATGGTACTTACCAAACTACTTGCCGAGACCCGGGAACACAACAACATTTCTACAACAAAGTCAGAAACACAAGCTGTTGAACTGTCAGACCGGTTGTTTAGCAAGTTATCTAAACCACTTTAATCAGCGGAAAAATCAAAAACATGCTAGAACTACAGCAAAAAGAGAAAGTCATAGATGGATAAGGACGTACAGTAGATCTAAAAAAAAAGATTTCATTTGGTGTGTAAAAGCTGTCATGAGCAGTAGAACTAATAGCCAAACCTCTGAAACCAAAGTCATTCTTTGATATTTAGCATTTGGATTTGAGAGCACTGATGTTATCTTTACTGTCAGTAGTCATGCTGATCCTGCTGCAAAGTGCTCTCACCTGGACTAACGAAGAAAGCTAACCTGTTATTAGTACTCAAATGAGCTGGTACACATTTTTTAATGTGTGTAACTGCTTTTGTTGTTCCTTTAATTGACGTTAAAGACGTTAAAGTCTTGAGTTCCATATTTAAAGCACTTTGGATTGCCTTGTTTTTGAAAAGGTCTACTTACATAAACTTCCCTTATTAAATCAATGACTTTGTGTTTCTATCCACTGAACAGAAGACTTGAAGGGCTCTAAAAATAGGGTGCTTCCTTTCATCATTCTGGTGTACACATTTCCATAAACCACGCCTGATCTGGAAACAGCTGCTAATGAGGAGATTAATTATGGTTTTTGTTAGTACTGTATGGCTGTAAAATGCTGCTTTGTGGGTTTCAGTATGGTGGACCCACATTTGGAACCATTTTCTGCCAGTAAAGTCCTTTTCTTTAAGCGTTCTCTGCTAGTTAAAGTGAGCCTACAGTTTGACGTCTGTGGAAAGAGCATCGGGCTGTAAACAGAGGAAGCTTTGTTAAGTACTGCAATAAATTGCATAGAAGGCAGTCTCATAAAAGCCAATTTCCTTCAGTGGCAAAGTGGACATATTGCGATGTCAGCGCTTCCTGCTGCACCGTGATTTAGAGAGCAGACTGTATTTTATCTGTTGTCACATTCACATACTGTATTTACCACTTTCTTTCCCAAGCTTGACACATAACCTGTTATCACTCCCACTGTCACATTCTTAGAAAAACACCTCCACTGTTATTTTTCCGGTATTCTCACAACAGCCCCCTTTATTGCTCTTATTGCTTTATTGCTCTCGGCCTCTCTTTCCCTTCTCACTCATCCATGTCTTCCCTCCCTGGACAATTGGTTTGTAGCTGTGATATGAGAGTGGTAATTGAAGAGAGACTAGGAGCGGAATGTTACTCATGATGTCACTCATGTGTTCAAGGCGAGTTACAGAGCACTGCTGTCGGTTCTGTGGAATTTTAAGGGAAACTGACGCCGCTCCACATGTAGTTACAAACCCATTATCTGTCCAAGTATGAATGGATGTTGTTAAAATCCTAATGTTAGTCACTAGGATTGCAATACTGAAAGAAGTGTTTTTTTTGTAAGAGGCAATAAGTAAAAAGTGCACAAACCTTTGGATACTGAGCTCCCTGTGTCCCTCTGTATCTCTCTTTGTCAGGTGCAGTCGCCAGTACAGAGGTTAAGATGCGTCTTCAGGAGTTTGTCCTGAACAAGAAGAAAGCCCTGGCTCAGCGAAACCTAACCCACTGTCTGCCCAGCGACCCACGCTTCTGGTATGGGTGAGTGTCACAGCCCACCACTGCAGAACCACCCATGGATTGGGATGTGAATGGTTGTGAAGGATGAATGTATGCGATTATAAGTCAAATTTAAGTTTGTGTCAAGAGAGATCTCCAATTTACATATTATTTGTAAAATACAATTAATTTGACATGTGATAAATACACATGCAGAATGAGAGCAGAGCTTTTTTTGTGCTGCATGCAGCTCACTGTCACTCATTGTGTCACCTAACCGCCTGCAATTATAAATGTGCATCAAGTCTATAGCTGGCATCATTGTCAAATAAAAAACTCTTGTCCTTCTTTAGAAAGTCTGAACAAATCATGAAGTTAGTTTATACCTATAAAATACACTTCTATAAAATCTTGCAGAGAAGTCTAATTGTAAAAAAAACAAATGAAGGACAAGATCCTGTTCTTTCTGCTCTATCACAATGACCGTTTGGACATCTGTAAATGCTACTTTATAATTCTGCATTTTCTGGTTTCAAAGAAAAAGAAGAAACATTCATCACACCTGAAGCCTTGATTTCCGAGCTATCAAATATCAGCCTGTATTGTTTTTCTGTAGCCTTGAAGTTGTTGCCTATTCTTACCTAACCTAAACAACTGAAAAAACCAAACATAAAAGCCACAATCATGAGCGACATAAAAGTCCCTCATCACCGTGGCTTTGCAAACAGGGCAAACTGTGTGTGCGTGTGTATCCATGCTTGTGTTAAGTTACAGACATCATTTGTAGTGTCTCTGAGAGTCTTCGCCTGTTGCCTTGGATATACAGAGACACATTGGAAGCAGCGAGGCTTTTTTCTGTTGATGTTTGTAGTCAGTGATTGACAGCTGGCTCTCTTTGAGGTTTGTTCATGTGCGTTTGAAGTGGGTTGAGAGAAAAGACAATGGCACCTCTCCTGCGGTTTAAATATTTGAAAAGGCTTTAAGCAGTCAAGCATTTCTGCCAAGGCAGGAGATGATAGAACAACCCGAAGAGGGTGCCATCATTGTGAGGACAATGTTCTATCACTGTCACCCACATCACCATTTCTCCCATTTCATGTGTCCTACCTGTTTGCTTTCTCCTCAGTTCTTCTATAGATGTTTCCCTCTTTAAACTTCATCCCTGCTCTCATCTTGCATCTCTTACCGCACCCGCCTTTCAGTAGGAAACTAGGCCTCCGCCTCTTTGCTGTCCTATGGGAAAAAAGACAAGTGTTCAAGAAGGTCTCAGTCCCTTCTCTCTACTTTGTGTCTCTTTCTCGATTCCATTGACCATCTTGTCACTGCTGCTGCATCTTTTAAAGTGTTGGCCTTTGGGAGGGACATGGATGCTTGTTACCACACCGTTTGTGTGTGTGTGTGTGTGTGTGTGTGTGTGTGTGTGTGTGTGTGTGTGTGTGTGTG
This sequence comes from Etheostoma cragini, assembly GCF_013103735.1. Taxonomy (NCBI): domain Eukaryota; kingdom Metazoa; phylum Chordata; class Actinopteri; order Perciformes; family Percidae; genus Etheostoma; species Etheostoma cragini. The sequence goes on along the minus strand of NC_048417.1, from coordinate 22,894,850 downwards.
TGTGTGTGTGTGTGTGTGTGTGTGTGTGTGTGTGTGTGTGTGTGTGTGTGTGTGTGTGTGTGTGTGTGTGTGTGTGTGTGTGTGTGTGTGTGTGTGTGTGCGTGCGTGCGTGCGTGCGTGCGTGCGTGCGCGATTGTCTAAAGGAGGTCAGGTAAGGTACAGTAGGTATACAGCACGCCTGGCAACCATACATAAATACTGATGTCTTTAATATTTTTATTCTTTGTAGAAAAACCCAGCACAGCTCTTTGGACCAGAGCTCTCCTCCCCAAACAGCTTTGTCAGCGTACACCCACCCAATGCTGGGCACATACGACTCGAGAGATGACTTCCCACTCCGCAAAACAGGTACAGAATGATGCCGGGATTTTTATCTGGGGTATTGTTACTTTCTGATATCCATATTTCTCCATCCCTTAAACCATCCACCCACTCTAGGGGGGGAGCCCTAATCTTCCTTTTCCCTGCATTAGCAATTGAAATGACTTACTGGGTTTAAAAGTCAGACACATGAACCAGGAGTCAGCCACTGCAGGATTAAAAGGAGCCCCTAGTATCAAAAAAATATATCAAAAGTTATTTAATGAGGTCTTTTGAACCATTGTAATGTAAACGAGGCTGGGTGGGTGGAGAGTTAAATTATATATTTAAGAACCTTACAATCAGTAAGAATGGTGTTAAAGGAATAGATCAACATTTTGGGAAATATGTTTATTTGCGTTAGATGAAAGATTTAGACCATTCTCGTGTGGTAAACATGTAGCTGGAGGCAACAGCCCGTTATCCTTGCTCAGCATAAAGACTGGAAGCAGGAGAAAACAGTTAGCCTGGCTTTGTACAAAGGTAACAAAATCAGCCTCCCAGCACCTGTAAAGCCCACTAACCTGAGCTAAGCTGACTATTTCTTTTCCTGTAGCAGGCAGGCAAGAAGCGGACTCCAGGAAGTTATTGGTTTCAGCCCAAAAAATGATCCTAAATTATCTTTAAACTTAATGCTTTCCTGCTTTCAAGGTCTTACAGTAAATGAATGTGGAAATTGTCAAGGATTTGAGCCTGAAAAAGATTTTCTTACTTCTATTCAGCCTTTTCATCAGGTGTAGAACCTTTTGGTAAAAAAAGTTTTTTTTTTAAAAGCCAGTTGGCTGTTCTCCTGTTTTAGACATTTGCTAACTCATTCAGGCACACTCCTCCCCAGACGTCATAGATTAAACTGTTTAACAAAATAGCCCTAGCCTACAATGGAGTGTTCTAGGAAGCACATACAAGGCCCCATTTTCTGCATTTTCATACAGCAGACTGTTATTTCTCCATCCTTCTGTTCAAGTCAAGTATGGCCAGGCTGTGATTGTTCACTTACCGTCCACAGCTGCTTTGGCAGTATTGCTGCCTGCTTTTACAGCTGGAGGCCCAGCTCTGTGTACTATGCACTCCTGGCCACCTGCTGTGAGCTGGACGCAGGAATGAAATTTAAATCCAGGTATATGACCTCAGACAGCAGGTTTCATCTTTCAGCCACGCTCAAATTTAATTCAGGGATTTTTTTGGGGGGGGGGGGGGG
>NC_048417.1:22889839-22893192 GCF_013103735.1 Etheostoma cragini | reverse complement strand
ACACACACACACACACACACACACACACACACACACACACACACACACACACACACACACACACACACAAACACTCTCCCATATCCATACCACACTGAAAAGTTAACTTCATAACTGTTTATACTTTTCTGTTCCCTGTATCTGTCTTTTGTTGTCTGTAAAGCAACCTTGAGTGCTTAGAAAGGTGCTGTTAAATAAAATGTTTTATTATTATTATTATTATTATATTATTAATAATCCTCCTTCCACTTGAATCCCCACTGATTGTTGTTTGTGGACTGTACCCACTTCCAGGTATATAACTAAAGCAAACTCATAGGTGAAAGCCTGGTTTTTAATGCATCTAACCTCAAACCCATCAGTTTTGACCTTCACACTATTTTGCTGTTTACCATTTGGGTGCCACAATAACCAATAATGAGCACCACTGACTTTAACAATCTCATACCACCTCAATGTAAAGGCCTGATTCTGTCAGAATCAACTATCAGAAGACAAATGTATTTTGAGAAAAGCTTAGAATTAAACATTAATTCTTAGCACAACACCCTGTTTACACTTTAATTTGTCTAAAATAGGTTAACAAACAAACCTGCCTATATGGAGTGTCTGTCTAGGTACAGTCTGTCCCTCTAACCCATATACCTAATGTATCAACATATGATATTTCTGGGAAGCCCCAGCTGATGAGTTTCAGCAAACTACTCTATTGATTTCAATACATCTTCCTCACTTTCTGCTTTTCCTTGGAAGAGCAGCACGCATTCCCCCGGCATGATGCTCGGGACTCCCATCTGTCAAAACAGATAAGCATCTGATCAATATGTTTTGTATCAGAGACCCAGTTTCCTCCTCCACCCTCTATTGAAATTTTAAGCACCACTTATGGAGACGTTTAATCTGGTATTGATGTGTCATTAGATGGTACTTTACTGGGATGTGTACAGTTTTAATGTGTGAGAGTCAAGTCTTCTTTGCCCTGAAGATAACATATAGAGGAAAAGCTTATTATAGAAACCACAACACAGTAATTTCTCTTTTGAGATGAGAGATTTGAGGCCATGTGTCCTTTGCTAATTTTAGGCATATAAGACAAACAGTGACATATAAAGTGAATATACAATAGTACATGATATTCAGGGACTTCCTTGCCTCAAAAACTAATTTGGCCAATGGCAACCAATGTGTACTGTGGAAATCTGTTTTTTAAAGTTACCTTTATAATGCCGGGACTGTGGGTTGTAGCGTGCAGCCCAGGTGATTTTCTACCTTAGCAACACGGGTCCCCGCAGAAGAAGATATGCAATGCTTGTATCTAACAAGAGAGGATGTAAAGTTCTGTTAGTCAGCATTTGGCAGGAAGATTATAAAATGCTGTTTTTGCGGTTTAGAAATGCTGTTTTTTGGGCCGTCAACATTGGAAAGTAGGACAGTGAAGTATGCTGTAACAAGGCGACACGTACACATTCGCCAATGGTTGCCTCTAATGTGTAGGTTTGTGTAGAACAAACTAGGGAGGGAGGCTCGACAATAGAGGGGAGAGGGAGTTATAACAGGGGAAAGTGGGGATTTAGAGGGAGGGAGAGAGGAGCGGATGGGTGGTGGTGAAGGAGAGAGAAAGGGCTACAGTAATATGGCAGCATCAGCAGTAAAACCAGTCTGGGCCCTCTGCAGCGAGTGTGTTCTCACGTGTGCACACTGGTGTGCTTTTGCCAAGTCGGCAGTAACACCCTTCAAAGTCACTGCGTCCTGAGGTGAACACCCCATGGCGACCAGTGCCCAGCAAACACACACCTACTTCACCTTGCTTCTCTTTCTCCTTTACTGTCCTCCCACTAATCTTCCATTTATCTCTATCTCTCTCTCTCTCTCCCTCCCTCCCTCCCTCTGTCTCCACTTCCCCTTTTACCTGTCCATTTCTTAATGACTAAGGTTGCACAAACACAACATTGACCACATCCCCCTCCTCTAATCTTTGTGTGCCTTGTCTTTGCTCCCTTGGTGACACAGTTGGTGTCACCTTTGCAGCCCACTGTCAGTAGGTTTTCACACTGGAGGCTAATATTGTTTCCTGTCACACCTGGGAAACATTTGTAAGCAAAACAAATAGTTGTTAATGATTTAGCTCGTGCATGGCCAGAAATAAGCGTGGCCACTTTTAATGGTGGAAACTCCACCATCATGGGTGGGACTCGAATAAGCATAGTAAGGATATCATCTAATTTCAGGTGAATCTTCAGCACCATCATGGTTCATTTACTATTTGTATCATTAACCCAATGGTAGGGTTGTTATTATTTAGGGGTGTTGAACGCTTGGGTGCATAATTACGACAATCAGCAAATGCCAACATTCACATTATGTGCCTGCATTAATTAAACTAACACCAAATGTCATTTTAAACTTCTATATGAAAATAATTGTGGTAATGTCAAAATGTCAGACTATTACAATTCCTTGTGCAATAGACTAAAATTGAACTTTAATGCACCCTCGTAGTCTGGTCTTCTCCTACTCTCCAGTTCAGCTAATGCATAGCAATTTATCCTGACCCACTCCATCCCTCTTAACAAGGACTTTGGAAGACTGCCCTCCACTTACAAGAAGCTCTTTTTTAAATAATTGAGTTTGATAAGTTCAGTGGCATGTTCCTCTTTAAAATTGAAAGTGCATTTGAAAAAGTACTTTGAACTTATACATTCACAATAGGTCATCTTATTCCCACCAACCACGAGGTACATTGAGGGCTGGTACCTCATTGAAGTACATTAAAACCTTGTGAGGCTTCATCCTACCTTGAAAAGGCTACAGGAAGCAAGGGCCAACAGGGTTTGTAATGAACCTGATATGAGTCTTCTAAGAATAAATCGCTACAGTACGCAAAGAACAATAAATTACTTCCACTTGACTGTACCAAGAAGTCCCAGCTCCTTCTCTGAGGCTCATGAACTCAGCACGGTCCGTTTGATACAAGGCTGTGGGACGAGCATTGGTGGGTCAACCGTCCCTTCAACTAATTAAACGGAATGAAACCAGTGGAGGAGGGAATACAGCTGCCCACGTCTGTCGTAGTCTGGCAGTGAGACACCAAAGCGAGATTATCCAGAAAAGGTCAGGTCCTATCCTTGACAAAACAAGATTCCCAGAATATACTGAAAGATGCCTCTTCTCTATCCTGCCATCATTTTGCACTCACCATTACAGCTTCAAAGCAACATCAGAACGGTAGGCAGAGCCCCAGAAAATAATATAACATTAGAACCAGGCACACACACACCGCACCGTTGTGACGAAAAGGGAGCTGAGCCAGAAGGCAAAGCTCTCGATCTACCGGGCAATTTTCGTTCCTACCC
>NC_048417.1:22880400-22889739 GCF_013103735.1 Etheostoma cragini | reverse complement strand
GGAAGTTTGGGGTCCCCTGCTGGAGCTGCTGCCCCCGCGACCCGATACCGGATAAGCGGTTGAAGATGGATGGATGGACCAGGCACACACATCCCCTTCAGCATTCAAACATGATGACAGACAAGGACAGTTGTCTGTAATTGAAAGTGTCTGGAAACAAGCGGTGTTCACTGTCAGAGCGTGGATGCAGCATCATTAAGCGTTGGGTCAGGAGGAAGCTGCCAGTTGGCTGCCTCTCCTCTTGTTGCAGGGCTTCCCACTGTCAGACGATGGTGGCTTACCTCCGCTCCAGTCGGTCAACACATACTCTGTGGTCTACAGGGACCAGCTTATTAGTCCCACTACAGGACCCTGATCAAGCTCCCACTTGTATGGCCCCAGCAATCCACCACAAAGCTGTGTCGAATGCCGAAGAGACAGTTCAGACAGAATCTGTACTTTTCTCATTAACGGGGCTAATTTGGGGTGTAACACATTCATAGTTTTTAGAATGAGTAGCCCGGCTGGAAATTAAATGCTGCCATTGCTTTACTCTATCCACTTAGTTGTCTGCCACACATTTGTTAAATGAGATGGGATAAGGCACACTTGGTGACAAAAAATTACACTATTGGCATTATTTTCAATTGTCTTTCAAATACATATTAAAGAAGTTCTTGATTACTTTTAAGTTTGGTGTTACTCTGGACTGAAACTTCTCCACCTTTGGAGTAAACCCCAACCATGTCCCTGTCCCTCTCTGTGTCTTGCCAGCCTCTGAACCCAACCTGAAGCTTCGTTCCCGGCTAAAGCAGAAGGTGACAGAGCGCCGCAGCAGCCCTCTGCTCAGAAGGAAAGATGGTCCTATCGCTACTGCCAAGAAGCGTTCCTTCGACTTGGCTGGTGAGCACTCTTGTTGTGGAATCTTCTGTTGTTTCATGATACAATTGTGAAGAATATTCACAGTACTTTGATAGATGATTATAAGAGATTAAAATATTCACATTCTAAATCATATCAAACATCAATGATTGGATTTTGCCTATCAAGATGGTTTATTATGGCTTATTGTTTTAAGTTTAAGTTTTGGATATAAAAAAACTAATAATATGAACACAACCCAGAAGGATTATAACAAAACAAGGACAATGTATAACGGAGTCATATTTAATCACAAAAAGCTCAGTAGTTCAGACCAGCATGTTTGAAACATGTTCTTTCTGTGCTGTGTGTGTGTTCTAGAGTCTGCATGCAACAGTGCACCAGGCTCAGGACCAAGCTCCCCCAACAACAGCTCTAGTAACATCCCAAGTGAGAACGGGGTCACTATCTCCAGCAGCCCAGGAGAGGTAACCTACATGACTGCATGTGTGTCTTTTGGTGTTCATGTGCATGGGACAGACAGATGACCAGAGGACCCCAAGAGGATATTGGCAATGTCTACCTCTTTTAAGGGTGGCAGTAGCTCAGTCTGTAAGAACTTGGCTTGGGAACCGCAGGGTCGCTGGTTCAAGTCCATGTTTGGAGTGTACAGAGTGTGGAGAGGTGCCGGTTCACCTCCTGGGCACTGCAAAGGTGCACCAAACCCCTAACTGCTCAAAGCCCCCTCACTCTGACATCTTCCCAGGAGTGCATGTATAGAGCCTGGACATGTGTGTGTAATAATGTGAAAAAATTCAGTTCTTAATCTTAGTGGAGGGCTCAAGCTCTGTAAGTGTGCATGTTTGTGTGTGTGAAACAGAGGCAAAGTAATGTATTTTATGTATGTACTTTGTGTCTTTACTCTGTATTTACAGTAAACATTGTTGTGTGTGTTTAGGTCTCCCTGCTACACAGGTTGGCTGCAAGGGAAGGTTCAGTTAGCCAGCTCTCTCTCTACACCTCCCCTTCTCTGCCCAACATCACCCTGGGACTGCCAGCCACAGGCCCTGCTAGCACTGTGAGTACAGTCTTTGCACAGTACATGTGTGAGATATAATACAGCATTACTTATTTCACCAAAGAATATTTAGTTTGCAAAATAGTTCTTGTCAATTATGTTTGGCAAGAAGGTGCCGTACATGTCTGATTCTATTTCTTCATTTCACTTCCATTCTGTCTCATTTGACCCTTCTTTGTCTCCATCCATCTGCCTCTCTCTGTATCTTCCTGCTTTTTTTCCTTCTCCTTCCTTGTTTCCCAATCTCTCTCTTGTTGTAGCTGATGTCAGGACACCAAAATGGTGAGAGTCGTCTGGCATTGCCTGCCCTACAGCAAGGCATTCCTCTGACCCCTCCATTCCTGCCCACGGCCCACCTGCCCTCCTACTTGGCATCTTCAGCTCTGGACAGGGAGGGGGCCGCAGGGGGAACGGCTGGTCACAACCCCCTTCTCCAACACATGGTACTGCTGGAGCAGAGCCACAATCCAATGGGTCAGTAATCACAGCAACATTTATTTTCTTCACTTTTCAGCAATAAGCAGCTTGTGTCTTATTATTATTATTATTACATTACATTTACATTATTATTATTATTATTATTATTATACTGTTTTTTAATGACTGTATAACTTTACATCAGTGATTTGCAGCATATGGGCAATTTTTTTCTTTTATACATATATCTATTTATATATTTATTATGCATAATGTAAATAAGTATTTACTACTAGTTGTTTTTAAGCAAAATAGCTCTGCTCTTAGATATTATGTCCCATTTGCCTTGTCTCTGTCTCTTAAAGGAGAATTGTTTCTTTTTTTATTGACCTGGGACTCCTTTTGTAGTCATTTGCAATGATTGCAATGCAATAGGACTGATGGTCAAATTACAGAAATAAGACCCAGCTTATTAAAAAATGCTAATAATATACTCCTGTTACCACTTTGTGTTTACCACAGTTGGTCTGGCTGGCCTCCCACTACCATCACCCTCTGTCTCTAAACTTGCGCGTGGCCACCGCCCCCTTGGAAGGACCCAGTCTGCTCCCCTGCCTCAGCAGCAATGTGGACAGGCCCAAGCCCTGCAGCAGCTGGTGGTGCAGCAGCAACACCAGCAGTTCCTGGAGAAACACAAACAACAGTTCCAACAGCAGCAGCACATCATCAACAAGGTAGCTCTGTGTGTGTGTGTGTGTGTGTGTCTGTGTGTGTCTGTGTGTGTGTTTGTGTGTGTGTGTGCACGCACTTGTGTGCGTGGCCATGCGTTGGTATCATACATCCATGTGGCAACATTTGAACAGCTGTAGTAGAGCAGCCAGCTTGATAAGTGTGTGTGTGGATTTGTCCATCCACACATCACTGATTTGGTTAATGTCTGTGAATCCTTTTCTTGCTCCAAGAGCCAAATGAATCGGCCTGCAATCAGCAAGTCTTCTAGCAAGTCTTCTTTGCCTATGTTCGTGTATCCCTTACTTCTCCCTGTCACCCTGGCAACTGTGGTCTAGAGGAAGCTGCCTCCATATACGGCCACACAGGAAACGTGGCTTAGTGCATCATCGTGTGTGTGTGTGTGTGTGTGTGTGTGTGTGTGTGTGTGTGTGTGTGTGTGTGTGTGTGTGTTCGTGCATGCAAAAATTCCTTATGGGGATTAGGCCCCATTATCTTGTGTTGTTGATGACTCCTTCTTCAAGACACCGGGCTGTTATGACTCATGCTAATTAAGTCCATCTAAGGTGTATTTAACTAAAAGGAGAATTGTGACTAATGACTTTGCATTGCTTATTAAAAAATAGAAACTTATTACTTTTACATACCATATAATGACAACAACGTTGTAAATTTTTTTTACTGTTTTAGGTGTGGTTGTTTTCTTAAAACACTCCATCTGTCAGTTAGAATGCACTGAAGATTGTTAATCATTCAGAAAGATGTGATAAATCATAAACGGGTACCTCTAATTATTGTGGGCACGTTCTGGCCCCATGCTTTTAATTCATTGTGTTGTCATGCAACAGGATTTCTTCCATAATTTCATGTACCAAATCACAGACCATTCAATGTAGACTCAATGTTTATTCAGACATTTACGGCAGGCATTGCGGTTGGTTATTAACCAGTTGATACATCAGTGCACAGTTCAAATCTACAGTAACTAATGCAGACATCTCCAAACATGTAATTTTGGCTTAACAAAAATACAGTGGGGCTCAAAAGTTTGGGCACCCCAGGTAAAAATGTGTATTAATGTGCATAAAGAAGCCAAGAAAAGATGGAAAAATCTCCAAAAGGCATCAAATCACAGATTAGACATTTGTCTAATATTAACAAAAAGTTAGATTTTATTTCCATCATTGACATTTTTCAAATAACAGAAAACAAAAAGGGTGTCTGCAGAAGTTTGAGCACCCTGCAGAGTTTCTAGCATGCACTGCCCCCTTTGGAAAGCTGAGACCTGACAGTGTCATGGATTGTTCTCAATCATTGTCTGGAAAGACCAGGTAATTGTCATTCTTAAGGTTTTAAAGGCCCGGACTCATCAGACCTCGCCCCAACAATCCGCACCATGGCTTCTTATAAGCAGTTGTCTAGAATCCTGAAACTGAAAATAGTTGACGCTCACAAAGCAGGAGAAGGCTGTAACAAGATGGCAAATCGTTATCAAATGCCAATGTCCTCTGTTCTGAATATAATTTAGAAATGGAAGTCATCGGGAACAGTGGAAGTTAAAGCACGATCTGGAAGACCAAGAAAAATATCCGACAGAACAGCTCACAAGATTGTGAGAAAAGCAAGTCCAAACCCACGTTTGCCTGCACGATTGATCCAGAAAGACCTGGCAGACACTGGAGTTGTGCTACACCATTCCACTAAAAAGAGATACTTGTACAGATATGGTCTCTATGGAAGAGTCATCAGAAGAAAACCTCTTCTACGTCCTCAACACAAAAATCAGCGTTCGAAGTTAGCAAATGAACATATAGACAAGCCTGTTGCATTGTGGAAACAAGTTCTGTGGACCAATGAGGTTAAAATATAACTTGTTGGCCGCAATGAGCAAAGGTATGTTTGGAGAAGAAAGGGCACATGAATTTTAATGAAAAGAAACTCTGTCCAACTGTTAAGCATGGGGGGGGGGATCAATCATGCTTTGGGATTGTATTGCAGCCAGTGGCACAGGGAAAATTTCACAAGTAGAATGAAAAATGGATTCAATAAAGTTTTTGCAAATTTTGGACTCTAACTTGATGCGATCTGTGAAAAACTGAAGTTAAAGAGAGGATGGCTTTCACAAATGGATAATGATCCTGAAGACACCTCAAAATCCTTGGTGGATTACATCAAGCGGCGTAAACTGAAGGTTTCTGCCATGGCCTTCACAATCTCCTGACCTCAACATAATTGAAACTCTATGGATAAACCTTACGAGAGCAGTGTGTGAACTGGAAGACTTTTGTAAGGAAGAATGGGCGAAGATACCTCAAACAAGAAGTGAAAGAATTGGCTGGCTACAAGAAGCGTTTCCAGGCTGTGATATTTGCCAAGGGGGGTGGGGGGTTTACAAGGTATTAACTCTGCAGGGTGCCCAAACTTTTGCAGACACCATTTTTTTGTTTACTGTTATTTTGAATGTGTAAATGATGGAAATAAAATCTAACTTTTTGTTAATATTATACAAATGTCTAATCTGTGATTTGATGCCTTTTGGAGATCTTTTCTTGGCTTCTTTATGCACATTAATACAAATGTTTACCTGGGGTGCCCAAACCTTTGAGCCCCATTGTATGTTTGCTTCCTATCTGCTTTTAAGTGTGTCTACATTGTTGTGTGTGTCTATATAAGTTAAATTTCCGTAAAAAAAAAAAAAAAAGCTGACTGGCATTGGTGCTCAACAGGTATCCCATTTTCCTCACACGAAGAAGGTGATGGTTTGGACCTGCCAGCCTGCTGAGGCCTCTCTGTATAGAGTTGTTGTGTGTTAGCATGGTTTCTTCCCAGATTGCCTTTAAGTGTGAATGCTGGATGTTTCTCTACGCAGTGTCAGTCCTGTGATGGACTGGCAACCTGTCCAAAGTGTACCATCTTACCTAATCCTTTTTCTACAATTTCACTGAATTTAGGCACTTAATGCAGAGGTTGGAATCATTACAATTTGTCAGACTTTTCACTCTGTAATTTTAAGTTACCAGACAGCCTTCACAAGTTGCAAGTGTTAACTTCATTGACAATCTGTGGCGAGAAAGAGAGGATGGTGGTTATTCAGTTAACTGGGGCCATAGCTTGAAATAGTAAATTAGCTCAAATGAGCTGCCCTATTTCAGACTGGTGTAACCTGTCATTAGGCTCATACTCCAAATATCTCTTGAAAAAGTACTAGCCAGTGCTGATGCAACAGATTTTAGCTCACACCGAATGCATGCAACAAGAAAATGTGGTACTTTCTTTTTGAATCAAAATCTTTTTGTTTAGTTTTTAGTGTAACAATGTACAAAGCTGTCAATTTGTTAAAGACAGGTTATACGAAAGGAATAAATAAAAAAGCAGGGTATACCACATCAAACCAACATTAAGTGACAGATTAAAGTATTCAAAATAATCCCTCCCAAATACCTGCCAGTGAGCATATGTCGCTATCAGCCTGTCACAATGATAATCCAGCGAGAACTTTTTTTTTTTTCAAGCTTTAGGTAGGACATAATATCCGTCAGCCATTGTATATGGGCGGGTGGGGCAGGTTCCCTGCACCTCAGCAGAATTGCTCGCCGGGCCAGAAGAGAGGCAAAAGAAATAGTGCAATGTTTATCTGCTGTTAATCTAAGCTCCTCTTCAGTGACCCCAAAGAGAGCAATTAGAGGATTTGGTTCCAATATGTCGTTAAACACCTGGGATAATGTTTGGCAGACCTTCATCCAGAATTTGCTAAGGCTGGGTCATGACCAATACATATGAACAAGAGAGGCTTCAGAAATGTTACATTTCGGGGTGGGCTAACGTCAGGCTACATTTGAGATATGAGCCCCATGAACGACCACTTTAAGAACGGAACTCCATGTACCTTCTGATAAAGAGTAGCCCAGGTCTTTTTCTCATGCTGCCTTGAACTTGCCCACAGGGGCGTGTGTTAGATCCAACGTCCTGCCATATAAGGCAGAGACAAATCTCTTTTGAGATTTAAGGAAAGAACTAAATCAACAAAGGAATTGTCGGCTGATATAGAAGACCTGGACATCTTAGACGACACAAAATGTCTTGTTGGCAAATACCTGAAAAAGTCTGACTTTGGCAGACTCAATTTGTCGCTTAGTTGTTTGAGTGATGCCAAAGTGTTACTATAAACAGGTCCTTGAAGAAAACAAACCCATCTTATGCCACTGTTTAAAGACAGGATCTTGCGTTGATGGTTTGAAAAGGTGGTTTGGTGCAATAGGGCTCAGCAGAAAGAAGTTGTGCTACCCAGACCATTTCCTTAATTTAACCCATATCCATAAAGAGTGTTAACCACCAGATTTCTTAAAAATATAATTGAGGGGAATGGAAGTGAAGATCCAAGTAGTGCAGGTATGGATATATTCTCCTCCATATGTAACTCCATGACAACCCAGTCGGGGCAATTGGACTGACTTATAAAATATGACAGAGTTATAAAAGCAAAATTTTGGGAGAGCCAGGCCACCTGCAGTCTTGTCTTTTTAAAGGTGGGTCCTATTTTTAGAGAGACCTTATGCTGTGTGCCTCTCCTCCAAATACCGGCTATGTCCTCACAACTACAAAAGGCTATGGCAAGGGGTTCGATGGCTAAATCAAAAATCATGTGGCTCAGAGGACACCCCTGGCGGTATCCACGATGCAGGTTGAATGGCTTGGATAGCTGGGAGTTAGTCCAAACTGAGGATGAGAGTATAGCAACCTGATCAATGAGATATAGTTTGTTCCAAAACCAAATTTGGTGGAGCGCCCACTACTCAACGCGGTCAAATGCTTTTTCTGCATCAATTGACACAAAACACTAGGCAACATCCTCAGAAGCAGAGTAGATATCTAATAATCATCATATGCTTAAGAAAGAATGTCTGGTTTGGTCTCCAACAGAGAACCTTAGCTAAAATGTTAGCATCTGTATTTAGAAGGGAGACTGGTCAGTAGGAGGAGCATTCGGTTAGATCTTTACCTGTTGTTGGCAATAAGTGTGATATAGGCTTCAGCAAAGGATGGAGGAAGAGAGCCTTGTAGGTAGGATTTAGATAGAACGCAACACAACTGTGGGGAGCCGGGGAAGCCGTCAGGGCCCTGACACTTGCCTGATTGCATTGCAGAAGTGTCTGAAGCTATTTTTGCTTGTGATATCGATTCTTCTAGTCTTCCCTTAAAATCTAATGAGATTTTTGGAATATTGAGACTGCTCAGAAAGTCAAACATTACCTTATGATCCAGTTGAGAGTCTGAAGCATTAAGCTTTGAATAAAAATCTCTGAAAGCATCTTTAATTTGCAAGTGATCTGAAGTTATCTTGCCATCATTCTGTCGCGCTTTGGCACATTTAAGTGTTGAGACCAAAGTGATCTGTGTGTCTTTTCGTTGTGAACTGAGCTATCATTGCAGCACATCCAGTCTTGATGGCCAATCACAAAGCTGATGCCAATTCTCCCACCCCTCGTCAAAGTATTTTAGTCACCCTTTTATTAATGGACAGTGTTACATTGTGTGAGAAATTAGTGGCTTCAAGTGAGAATGTTGCGTGTGAAATTGAACACTACAGTAGGCTATATGCCAGTGTTGTTTTTTAATGAAAAAAATAGTGGGACAAACAGAAAAAAAGGGACATTTAGAATAGATTAAAATGTGGGATTAATTGCGTTTTGACTATGACAAGAAGGCAATTAATTGCAATTGAAGATTTTAATCTGTTGACAACACTAATTATAATATATAAGAGTTGGATTTTGAGGTTGCGCATACAGTGGTGTGAAAAAGTGTTTGCCCCCTTCCTCATTTCCTGTTCCTTTGCATGTTTGTCACACATAAATGTTTCGGAACATCAAACCAATTTAAACAATAGTCAAGGACAACACAAGTAAACACAAAATGCAATTTGTAAATGAAGGTGTTTATTATTAAAAGGTGAAAAAAAATCCAAACCATCATGGCCCTGTGTGAAAAAGTGATTGCCCCCTAAACCTAATAACTGGTTGGGCCACCCTTAGCAGCAACAACTGCAACCAAGAATTGCAATGAGGCTTTTTTCAGTGTTCTGGAGGAATTTTAGCCCACTCACCTTTGCAGAATTGCCCTAATTCAGTTACATTAGAGGGTTTTCGAGCATGAACGGCGTTTTTAAGGTCATACCACAACATCTCAATAGGATTCAAGTCAGGACTTTGGCTAGGCAACTCCAAAGTCTTCATTTTGTTTTTCTTCAGCCATTCGGTGGTGGACTTGCTGGTGTG
>NC_048417.1:22874038-22880300 GCF_013103735.1 Etheostoma cragini | reverse complement strand
GGGGTCTTTTGTGACCTCTTGGATGAGTCGTCGCTGCACTCTTGGGGTAATTTCGGGCGGCCGGCCACTCCTGGGAAGGTTCACCACTTTTCCATGTCTTCGCCATTTGTGGATAATGGCTCTCATTGTGGTTTGCTGGATTCCCAAAGCTTTGGAAATAGCTTTATAACCCTTTCCAGACTGATAGATCTCAATTACTTTCTTTCTCAATTGTTCCTGAATTTCTTTGGGTCTCGGCATGATGTGTAGCTTTTAAGGATCTTCTGGTGGACCTTACTGTGTCAAGCAGCTCCTATTTAAGTGATGCCTTGATTGTGAACAGGTGTGGCAATAATCAGGCCTGGGTGTGGCTAGAGAAATTGAACTCAGGTGTGGACAACGACAGTTATAGTATGTTTTAACAAGGGGGGCAATCACTTTTTCACACAGGGCCATGATGGTTAGGATTTTTTTTTCACCTTTAATAATAAACACCTTCATTTACAAATTGCATTTTGTGTTTACTTGTGTTGTCCTTGACTATTGTTTAAATTGGTTTGATGTTCCGAAACACTTAAGTGTGACAAACATGCAAAGGAACAGGAAATGAGGAAGGGGGCAAACACTTTTTCACACCACTGTATGTCTTATCAATCTCAACAATTTGATGAGCTAGATCTAAACGCTCTTTATTGGATTGCCACTTCATTCGAGCTGTGTAAAATATAATCTACCCACTCTGGTAAGCCTTTAGGGCATCACATACGATCAAGCTAGACATTTCAGGAGATACACTCCTTGAATAAACTCCACAAATTTATCATCAGAGAGCAAAGTTGAATTGAAACTGCACTGCTTACATTTCCGAGGGAGATCTGGAAGGGACACGGCCAGAGAATGACAATATTCTGATATTCACAGGACTGCAACAGGGATACAAGTTGATTATCGAGGAAGAAATAGTCGATTCTAGTATACGTACAATGAACATGAGAGAAAAAAGAGAATTCCTTATCTTGTGGGTGTAAAGAGCGCCACATATCACATGCATACAGAGAGAAAGGCTTGAATAACACAAGCAGATTTACCTACTGCACTGGGTTAGTAGAGGATCGGTCTAAATGGGGCTCTAACCAACAATTGAAATCACCGCCAAGTATAATTGAGTATGTGTTCAGGTCTGGAAGTAATGAAAATAGCCGCTCAAAAAAAACAACTTCTTCAACATTCGAGTCATAAGCATTGACAAATGCCACTAGGGTATTCTATAATTTCCCAGCCGCAAACAGATACCGACCAAACTTGTCAGATATCACATTATGTGGCACAAAGGAAATGTTGTAGCTGATAAGGATTGAAACGTCTCTCTGGCCTTAGCCTGGAAGGAAGAGTGGAACCCCTGCCCGACCCAACCTGACCCAATAAAAGACGGCCATTGTCCAAGCTAAGAATATGAGTTTCTTGCATAAAGGCTATTTTTGTTTGGAGTTCTTTGTTTCTTTTAGATTTAGACCTTTGACATTCCAGCTCACTAGATTAAGGTGCTTATCCATGCATAATACATAAAACAAGGTTATCTGTAGATACAATGAAACAAATGACAGGGTGAAAACAAAGCAACAGGTCGAAAGTGGCTAGTGTAAAATAATGTACTTAAATATATTGTTAAAGTGTTATTGGCAGTGACTGAATTTGGCAGTGTAACCATTTCCATTCCAGGGGCTTGCCAACATTAATCCAAACCTTTGTATTCCTAAGTAAAAAGCTTACATCTGTGATTAGGCAAGAATAAACTTGAGCGAGTAAGTTGTGTAAGTGGCACAGATGATGAACAGTCAAAGTATTGGCACTGTAACCATATCTAATTAATGCTGCTATTTATGGACGCACTTACGGTAAAATCAGCAAAAGGATCTGACAGTAACAGCTACAGATACTTAAATGCAACCACCATGAATACTTTTTAATTGTTTTCCCAAAGTCTGCTCTCGGCATATTGCTGCTTTGGCTAAAATAATTTGTTAGAACATTTTTAATGTATTGTGTTTCTTTATAATATGATTGTACAGTTCCATGGCCATTGGAGTTTTATACCCAGTAGTCCCATTCTTACACTATTCATGTAAATAAATAACGTGCCCCCAGCAAGTCATTGACTCTGTTTCTGTGTCTCTTGACTGCCTCTCAAACAACATAGTACAATGGAAAAATGTAGAAGTACCCCCAAGAAATACTATTGATTGCTGCATTTGAAAGTCAGTTTCTGAAAAACGATACTTTTTCCATTTAACAAGAGGAAGTGCAGTGCTGTTACAGAGATAATGACCATCATGGCTGCCATTACATTTGATACTTTCTGTATGTAAGAGTTCAGTATCACAAACTTTCCTTACAAATGTCCCACTGGTATGGTATGTTTAGTTTTATTGATCGACCCTGTTCACCATTGGACATCCTCCACTTTGTAAAACATGACTCATCCTCCCTCGTTGACATTTTTTAGTCAACTCAACAATGAAAAGCGGCCCTTCCTTCTAACTTTATGTCAGTCAACAGTCATGTTGGCAGCAAAGTAAGGAATGAAAGAATCTTGAAAGACTTCCAAACCGAGCCTGCTGCTTACCTTTAATTAGCTAAGGCAATACTGGGTTATACTCACTGCCATATTGTTGTGAGCGTGTGAGAAAAACAGACAAGCGTCAACTAGTGTCAAGTTTCACTGAAAAATAGGTGCACGACGGCGCTACTCATGTACTGATAACTGACTGGTTAGTGGTTGATCCAGGTCCACTGAAAGAGGTCTGATAACAAGTATCTTTATCCTCAATTTCCACTCGATGAACACACACTCATTTCTCCAACAGTATGTGGATGAATAGATGGCTGTGGTGATGGCTTCCTATATCAGCAGCTATTTCCTCTCTTTAAGTTTTAGCAGGGTTGGAGGAAGAGAAAGAGAGCACAACAAGAGAGAAAGGAAGAGTGAGAATCAGTGTTTTGAATTTTTTGGGAGAAGAGGGAATGGGATGAGGCAAGAGTCTGCTCACTGACGTCAATGGACTGTTCCCTAGGCAATATGCCAGCCGTGCGTGTGTGTGTGTTTGCGTGTGCGTGTGCGTGTGCGCGTGTGCGTGTTCCATGCACAAACAGTGGGTCCACTCCAATCATGACCGACACATCAAGGTTGAGGTCTTTGACGACGGGGACAGGGGACAGCTGCCATAACAAGATTCCTACAATCATCCCCTCCCCTCCCTCCCTCATGTCCTTTGCTCAGTTTTTCTACTCTTGTGCAGGCCCAGGCATACTTTCAAATATTTGTCATAGAGATCTTTAAATAAATAAATTACCTAGAGTACATGTCTGGTTTATCTCTGTGTGTACAGAACGTCCAATTGCCTGGCTAATGTTAGCTTTCGTCTGGTTCAACTTAAGGTCTTTTACATTGTTGTTATGTTCTCAGACCGGTCAGTTAGCTATTGTTGGAATGAAACACATTTTCAGTGGACCAACACTTGTTAAAGCGACATTAGAGAACTTCTTGTGACTTAAAATAATGTTTCCAAAATCGCTTTAGTGGTTCATCAACTCGTAACAGGGTGAACGGCTCTCTACCGGCTATAACCGCGCTATGTAAGTTTGCCAGATTGGGTAGCGGATCTGTAGTTCCAATGAGACATAAGGGGACAACTCCATTTCCAACCTGTAGGGGGACGGAAGCAGGAAAAGTTACATGGTGTGCTTTAAGGCGGTGCAGGTTGTATGGCATCATACATCACAGTCCCTAGTGGTGGAATGTAAATAAGTACATTTACTCAAGTACTGTACTTAAGTTCAATTTTGAGGTACATGTAGTTGAGTATTTCCATTTCATGGTACTTAATACTTCCACTGCACCACATTTTAAAAGCCAATGTTATACTTTTTACTTCACTATATTTATTTGACAACAAATAAATTTATTTAACATATTTTGGTTACTTTGCAGATTAAGTTATAGATGCAAAGTACAAATTCACTAATGCATTATTATGTATTGTTATGGGTTTAGCTACCCGGAAGTACCTAAAGTAGTCAAAATTAGCTCCACCTTCACCTGCTGCAACATTAAAGGGATGAACATATTATTGCATCTATAATTATATTCCAATAATATAATTCCGTTCTCCATTAGGACTTTTACTTTTACTTAAGATTTTTCATGCAGGTCTTTTACTTACAGACACTAAACTGCAGTGTTGCTTTTTTGACTGAAGTAAAAGGTCTAAGCACTTCCACCACTGGATGTCCCTGACTTTCTCTCAGTATTGAATACATGTCTTGTCTCATGAGGATTTCTCCTCTAAAACATTTTATTGGATTTATTACAGGGCTGTTGTTGAGAGCTGGATTCACCATATAATTGGCAACTGTGTACGCAAGAGTGTTTCATGATTTTGTTTATTTTAAAATTCCTAAGCTTAACTTCTTGAATTATATTAAAACCAAATTTTCTGTAATTTTCCTTTGCAACCCTATGCATGACTCAATGGAAATCAGGCCCCCGATCATAACAATACTTCTCACCTGAACATGTCTGTTTGTCTTCTAGATCATGTCCAAGCCCAGTGATCAGGTCTCCTTAGCGAGCTCCAGCACCTCAGGGCCAGGCAGGCAGCACCAGAGTCACCCAGAGGAGACGGAAGAGGAACTCAGGGAGCACCAGGGCCTCTCCCTCTCATCCTCGTCCTCTCCATCCACACAGGAGACCGGGCCTTTGCAAGGGCTGGTCATCAAGCAAGAGCCTTCAGACCCCCAAGAGCAGGAGGAGAGAGATGCTGAGCAGGAGTTCCTGTTCCGACAGGTGAGGAGGCGGGAGTGGAGAGGAGGTGAAGGACTGGTGCAGGTGGGAGTGGGAAGGAACGCTACGCAGGAGGGATAAGCAGGAAGAGGAAAAACGCTGCACAGAAAGATTAAAGCGATCTGCTTGCAAATGTTATTCTTGCACGCATCAAATCCCATCCCAGTAACATTATCTCATTATGTGTATGAATTCAGGTTCAAAGTGACTATAACTACATATTATGGAGGAATTGTTTTCACTGGTTGAGAAAATGTTAGGGAAATGGATGAGAGCTACAGTATCTGACAGCAGTGACAGATGGAGCTAGTAGGGACTGACTGAAACATGACACTCTACATTCAATCTGCCTGACTGTCAGTCCAGCCCACTCTCTGGAATATTTTAAGTTTTTAGTCACGTAGAACGTGCTTAAACACACCACTCTTGTTTCACTAATGCAAAGAAGTGTTTTTTTTATTTTTTATGAATGGCTTACAGCTTCTGTACCTCCTCCATGCTACTCGCTAGCACGACTCCACAATAACATTCTCATGCTTTCAAAATGTATTTGGTTCTCCCACACACAGAAACCCTCACCTCAGTCTGCAGTTTTGCATTCCTTGTTCATGGAAAAATATTCTCTATCTCGGTATTTCTCTCTCACACACACACACACACACGCACACGCACACCCTTACACAGGCAGGACACCATGTCCTCATCTGTCTAGCCCATCCCTGCTGTCCGCTCAGCCAAATTCAATCAGGCACTCCTTTTACTGTCGCCATGGCGCCCAATGTGAGCAGACACGCCCTACAGGATTGCTTGGTGAGACTCTTTTGAGTGAAAATGTCAGATATTTAACTCAGGTACATGAATACTTGGGTAAAGTTCCCATGCACTTACATGACACATATTCTAAGGAAATCTTTAATAAGTAGATGTTCTGAAGGCAGTTTGGTGGCTCATTATTTCTTTGTATTATAAGATCATTATATGATCTAGGCTGCTCCCTTTTATAATTTTATGAAGAGAATAATCATAAGTGTGTGAGGTCAAGATGATAATCAAGTGGTTTTAGATGAACAGTGTCCATTCTCCTGGTCAATAGTCAGGTTTAAGTATAGTATTTTGAAGTGAATGCTCACATGAAAGGTGTCCTAAGACATCTAAGTTAATAACCTGTCAATTAGATATCGCACAGTTTTTCAGACATTGCTTCCATATTTTTGTGGTGTTGTCATGTGAACACTGTAAATAACAGAAAACCCGTTTGTCACTGTGTAACATACCTTCAACTCTAAAGAATGCTGCCTTTTTTATGGAGTACAGTAGTTTGGAATTTGCAAGTATCTAGTGCCATCTCCTGGTAAGAGAAAGATATGACACTCCAGCAGTCATTCAGTACCTCAACATCAACAGGGTAGCTGTGTGTGTGTGTGTGTGGGGGGGGGGGGGGGG